>NC_141005.1:58545318-58775979 GCF_052327205.1 Somniosus microcephalus
CACCCTCTCCAGTGTGTCTATATCCTTTTTATAATATGGCGACCAGAACTGTATGCAGTACTGTAAGTGTCTAACCAAGGTTCGATATAGGTTTAGCATAATTTCCCTACTTTTCAATTCTATCCCTCTAGAAATAAACCCTGTACAGGAAACTTTGTTATATCAGGCACCGACAGGACCGAGCTGTTGCCGATCTATCAAAACTGCCGGACATACCAGCGTTAATGTTGAAGCATACGGAGGTTTTCATCTCCGTATCTGACAACAAACACTGTTGCTTAGCAACAGCTTCTAAACAGTCGGCCCGTACCTTGGAAGCGTCTCTGTAGCTCAGCAACAGCTTCAGAGAGACTTTCCAGAGCCTGACTGTTGGGGAAAAAAAAGCCACGAGAAGAAAAAAAACCTAACAAAACGGCTCCTGATTTCTGCCGGTAAATCGAGGTTTCCGGACATACAACCTCCGGATAAACCAAAGTTTCCTGTACTTGATTTGCTTTTTTATGGCCTTGCTAACCTGTGTCACAAACTTTAGTGATTTGTGTATTTGTACTCCGAAATCCCTTTGTTCCTCTACCCCACCTAGACTCGCACCCTCCAGGTGATAAGTGACCTCCCTATTCTACCTACCAAAATGTAATACCTCACATTTATCTGTGTTGAACTTCATTTGCCAATTATATGCCCATTCTGCAAGTTTATTAATGTCCTCCTGTAATTTGTTGCAGTCCTCCTCAGTATTGACTATCCCCCCCAATTTGGTGTCATCCGCAAATTTAGAAATTGTGTTTTTGATTCTAAAGTCTAAATCGTTAATGTAAATTGTGAACAGCAGTGGTCCCAGCACTGATCCTTGTGGAACACCACTACCCACCTTCTGCCACTGTGAATAGCTACCCTTTACTCCCACTCTCTGCTTTCTGTCCTGAAGCCAGCCAGGAATCCATTCTGCTACTTGTCCCCTGACTCCACATTCTCTGGCCTTGTTCATCAGTCTATTATGGGGTACCTTATCGAAGGCCTTTTGAAAACCTAGATAAATTACATCTACTGCATTACCCTTGTCTACTCTCTCTGTTACCTCTTCAAAAAATTCAATGAGGTTGGTCAAGCAAGACTTTCCCTTTTGAAATCCATGTTGACTATTCATTACTCTGTTTTTGGTTTCTAGATGTTCTTCTATTTTCTCCTTTAGAAGAGATTCCATTATTTTTCCTACCACCGATGTTAAGCTGACTGGTCTATAATTCCCTGGACATGTTCTATCCCCCTTCATAAATATAGGTATTACGTTAGCTATCCGCCAGTCCTTTGGCACTACACCTTTTAACAAATTATTAAATATATGTAGTAATGCCTCTGCTATCTCTTCCCTAGATTCTTTTAAAATGTGTGGATGCAATCCATCTGAACCAGGGGTTTTTATCCTCTTTGAGTTTGATTAGTTTATTTAATATAGCCCCTCTTTTTATTTTAAATGCACTTATCTCATTACTAATCTCATCATCCAATGTCATGTCCACCTGTTCTATCTCCCTGGTAGATACTGAAGCAAAATAATTATTTAATATTTCTACCATCTCTCTATTGTTACCTGTGGTATTATCCTGTCTATCCCTTAATGGCCCTATTCCCATCCCAACCTTCCTTTTTTTTATTGATGTGCCTCTTAAAATATTTTACTATTTTGTTTTATGTTCCTTGATAATTTACTTTCATAGTTCCTCTTTGCCTTCCTAATTTTTTTTGACTTCTCTCCTAATCTCTTTATATTCTCCCTTATCATGCACTCCCCTGCTGTCTATGTACCTAATGTATGCCTCTTTCCTTACCCTCAATTGTTCCCTTATGGCTTTATTCATCCATGGAGTCTCATTAGTGTTTAGTTTGTTCTTTCCTTTTTGCGGAATAGATTGTTCCTGCACTCTGTTGAACACCGTTTTAAATGTTTCCTGTTGTGTCTGTGTGTTGATAGAGACACTGAAGACAGGAGTTGGTTTGATAGGTGTTTACTAAACAAAGTCTGGAGGGGAACTAACGGATACAACACAATACTCAGGCTTATATAGCCGAGTGGCCATTACTGGCATTACAGTACACATGGGGCTCTTAAAGGCACATACACTACAATTCCTCCCCTTTTAGCTAACCAGTACATAATATTTTAAGTAATTATTAATTACATGTTACAAGAAAAATAATCTATACATTGCTGCAGTTAATTAATTATAAGTCAGTCTCTCTGGAGGCTTCCTGACTCGGTCCGGATAACGCCTCGGTGGTGTAGTAGTTTCTGGTGGTGTAGTAGGTTCTTTTGGCAAGGCTGATTCGGCTTGAATGCCAGTGTCGGGTTCATCGGGTTCCAGTATCACTGGATCGGAGGTAGATATGGGTATCTCTACTTCATCGTTAGGCGTATAGAGTTGTGGTGTAGGTTGTCCCTTTTTCGGATGACTCTATGATTTGGTCAGCATGGCGCCTTATTATGCTTTCTCCGATGTCCACGGTATACATCAGCGGTCCTAGTCGTGTGCAGATAGTTCCAGGCTGCCATTTCTCGGTACGGTAGTCCCGGGCCAAAACTTGTTGACCTATCTGGAAGGTTCTAGTTGGCCTTTCATTCATGCCTTGAAATTGCCAGTTCTCCACGTCCCTTCTGATGTTGGGCTTGATCAAATCCAGCCGGCATCTTAGGCTTCTATTGAAGAACATCATGGCGGGAGTTTGGTTTGTAACCATATGTGTTGCATTCCTGTATGCGAACAAGAAGTTATCCACCTTGTGCTGAAGTTTTATGTCTTCATTACCAATGGCCTTTATGGCCTTCTTGAAGGTCTGGACAAACCTTTCAGCCAATCCATTGGTGGCGGGATGGTATGGGGCGGATGTGTAGTGCTTAACCCCATTGTTTTTTTAAGAACTTCCTGAATTCTTCGGACCCAAATTGCGGTCCATTATCAGAACAGATCTGTTCCGGCAGCCCATTCCTGGCAAATATGGTCCTTAATACTGTGATGGTTTTTTCCGTGGTGGTGGAGGACATCTTTATTACCTCCAGCCACTTGGAGTGTGCATCAACCGCAATTAAGAACATTGAGTCCATAAATGGACCAGCAAAGTCGATGTGTACCCTTTGCCAGGGAGATGAGGGCCACTCCCATTGATGTAGAGGGGCTTGGGGTGGAGCGTTTTGGACCTTCTGGCATCCTAGGCAGCTCTTGGTCATTTCTTCGATGTCTCCATCGATACCTGGCCACCATACAAACGCTCTGGCTAGGTTCTTCATTTTTCACTCCACCCAGATGCCCCTCGTGAAGCTCCTTTAGCACTTTATCCTGGAGTTTGGGTGGAATCACCACTCTGGATCCACACATCAAGGTTCCTCGGCACACTGACAGCTGTTCTCTTCTTTGCGAGAATGCTGGCAACAGTGGTTCGCCATGTGCTGGCCATCCCTTCACCGTTAAATCGTAGACTCGTGAGAGAGTCGGGTCATTTCTCGTTTCCTTTTCAATGGCAGAATTTGTTACTGGTAGACATTCCACTATGGTTGAGTGGAACATCTCCACTGGGTCTACTGTAGGCGCCTCTTCTACCTTTGGCAACGGTAGGCGCGATAAACCGTCAGCATTCCCATGCTGTTTTTATCCTTTGTATTCTATGTTGTATTGGTGTGCCCCTAGAAAAAGGGACCACCTCTGTAGCCTTTGAGCTGTCATAATGGGAACACCCTTTTTAGGGTTGAATATGGAGATGAGGGGTTGATGGTCAGTCAACAAGGTAAATTTTTGTCCGTGTAGGTAATGGTTGAATTTCTTCACTCCCCATACCAGGCTGAGTGCTTCCCTGTCGATTTGGGCATAGTTACGCTCAGCTGAGTTCAATGAGCGTGACGCAAAAGCTATCGGCCGTTCCGAGCCATCAGGGAATTTATGCGATAATACTGCTCCTATGCCGTAAGGGGATGCATCGCACGCCAGTCTGCTTGGCAGTGATGGGTTGTAATGAGCCAAAACTTCTTTGGACGTGATTAAGTCTTTGCATTTATGGAAGGCACGTTTACAGTCTTCGCTCCATTTCCAAATTACTCCTGTTTGTAGCAGTTCATTAAGAGGGTGTAGAAGAGTTGATAAGTTCGGTAAAAATTTATGATAGTAATTTATTAATCCCAGGAACGACCTTAATTGTGAAACATTTTCAGGTGCTGGGGCTTTTATGACCGCTTCAATTTTTTCAGGTGACTTATGCAACCCTTCCTTATTAATTATGTGGCCACAATATGATATTTGATTTTGGAAAAATTCGCACTTGGGGCGATTTGCTCATAGGCCCCGTTCTCTCAGCCTAGTGAGCACCTGCTCCAAATTGGCAAGGTGCTCGTTGTCGTTTTCTCCTGTTACAAGGATGTGGTCTAGGTAGCATTGAGTCCCCGGAATCCCTTGGAGGACTTGCTCCATAGCTCTTTGCCAGATAGCTGGAGCGGATGCTACTCCGAAAACCAGTCGATTGTACTGGTACAGACCTTTGTGTGTGTTTATCGTGAGATATATTTTAGAGGCCTCTTCAACCTCCATCTGTAGATATGCCTGTGCCAAGTCAATTTTGGTGAAACGTTTCCCTCCGGATAGTGAGGTGAAAATATCTTCTATCCTCGGAAGAGGATACTGTACCGTGTGAAGGACCGGGTTTACAGTCACCTTGAAGTCTCCACAGATGCGAATTTTTCTCTGTTCTTCAGATTTATCATTCTTCAATGCTTTCTTCATGACTGGGATGATGGGTGTTGCCCACTCGCTCCAATCTATTTTAGATAATACGCCTGCCTTTTCCAAATTCTCTAGCTCTGCCTCGACTGCTGGACGAATTGCGTATGGCACCGGTCTTGCCTTAAAAAACTTGGGAATTGCTGCATCTTCCACTTTTATTGAGGCGGTGATGCCTTTCAAGGTTCCTAGTTTCTCTTGAAACACTTCCTTGGCGTTGGCCAAGATGTCTTTTAATCGTTCAGGTATGACGTTATCATCATTTTTTTCCTTACTGGTCACCGTCAGTGCCTGAATGGAGTGCCAGTCTAAACGTATTTTCCTGATCCATTCACGTCCCAACAGCGGTGGACCACCATCTTGTAGAACGTATAAATACAACTTCTGTATTTCCTTGCCGTTGTATACAACAGGCACCCTTATTTTTCCTTTGGGGTATACTTTCTGCCCCGTATATGTTTTCAAGATAATGGATGTGTCTTTCAAAGGTATATGCGGAAATAGCCGCTCGTAATCCCGTCGATTTATGACGGTCAGAGCTGACCCTGTATCTAGCTCCATTTTAACTGGGGACCCTGCTATTGTGAGGGTAACCCAAATGGTCTGGTAATCTTCTTTGGCAATTACATTATGTAATTTGAGAGAGCTTAGTCTCTTGTTCCCGGAGTCGCTATTGCTCTTCTGGTCTTCGGAGCTACTGTCCATCATCATTTGTACCTTTCTGTGCTTTTCCTTATTGATTTTTTTCCTGTTAGTGGATTTTTTGTTTCCAGATCGGCATACATGTGTAATGTGTCCCATCTTTCCGCATTGCCTGCATGCTTTGTCCTTGAACCAGCAGTCCCTCTGGTCATGGGTGGATCTGCTGCAGCGATAACATCTCTCGAAACCCCGTGTCATTTCATGGGTGCCGAAGTCTTGTGGCTTTTGCTGTATCTCTGCAGCTCCTCTTGCACTGAAAGCCTTGTCCAGTGTTAAATCTTTCTCAGAAAGTAGACTTTTTTGTGTTCCTACACTTAGGAGACCGCAGACGAATTTGTCTCGTAGAGAATCTGCCAGTCCTGCCTCGAATTGGCAGTGTAGGGTATCAACAATCTCCTTAAAATTCTTGTCCATCGGTTCGGCAGGAGTGATTAAGTTTCGTAACAGCTTGTATGTCTTTGCGCGCATTAGATTTAGAAGTACTGAAGCTTTTTTTTCATCTTCTGTTCCATTTGCGGTGCAATATACCTCCACTCTTTCCACATATGTGGTCCAATCCTCTACCTCGTTATCAAAAGCATCAATATTGCCAGAATTAGGCATCATAGAAAAGATATGGCACTTCCCGCGCTTTTCTTTCTTTTCTGCAGAAAAGATATGGCGCTTCCCGCGCTTTCCTGCCGCTGCTGCCGATGACGACGCTGTTTCCCACGGTTTCCGTTCTTTTTTATTTATTTATTTATTTACAGTTGAAGACTCGTTCCCTCCGAACTCTCTCTCTAGGTCTGAACGCCGACCTGCTTGCAGCGCCGGCCGTCTCCCGAGTGCTCCCTCCCCGTCTGTTACTGCTTGCCTCCACTTTCGCTGCTTGGCCCAGCTGTAGAGCCAGCTGCTGGAGCCCCAGCATGACGCCCAGGAAGGATTACCGCAGTACCTGCCACCAGCTTGGCCAGCTGGTGAAACAACAGCTTCTTTCACTTCTTGATTCTTCTGGACGCCAGAGGAATCGATGTCCTTGAGGTGCTGCCGAATTGTAGGTAAGTCCATTTCCACTTCGTCGCCACTGTTGTGCCTGTGTGTTGATAGAGACACTGAAGACAGGAGTTGGTTTGATAGGTGTTTACTAAACAAAGTCTGGAGGGGAACTAACGGATACAACACAATACTCAGGCTTATATAGCCGAGTGGCCATTACCGGCATTACAGTACACATGGGGCTCTTAAAGGCACATACACTACATTTCCCATTGCTGTTCTACATCATTGTTTGCTAATATTGTTGCCCATTTTATTTTCCCATGTTCTATTCTCAGCCCCTCAAAATCGGCTTTTCTCCAATCTATTACCCTGGTTTTCGTCATACTTATGTCCTTCTCAATTATCATCTTAAAGCGTATTATATTATGGTCACTATTGCCTAGTTCTAATCCCATTTTCCAGCATTTGGTCCGTAGCCTTGTATGCTATGGCGTTTCAAGTGCTCATCTAAATGCTTCTTGAATGTTGTGAGGGTTCCTGTAAGGATTCCGTGGGCTTTTAAACTGGTTTAAGGTAATTTACCTGGCCAGCAGTCTTTTTGCTGCTACACTCTAAACCAATTTACAAACAGCGGTTTCGAATCACTACCCCTCCTTTAGTTCTGAGTGGAGGAACTTATAATTAATGATATTAAAACGGAACAAGTGGTTTGGATGAGAGAACAAAATCAAGCTTTATTAACTAAAAGAAACTATAATCAAAAATATCAAACTATCCCACACGAACACAGTAAAATTGTAAAACTATATAACAGGGTGGTTGCAGACAGCGAAAACGAGGGATACAATGGCTACAATGTTATTTAAACAATCTTAGCAATTCCCTTAAATCACCATCCCCCCTTAACTCCTGCTAGGTTGCCTTGTTGAGGAGTCAGAAACTCTGCTCACCTGTGGTCCAGCGAAGAGAGAGAGAGGCTCACCTATGGTCCCAGGAAGTCAAGAGAGCGAGCTGGCTTCTCAGCCCTATCTTTATATCTGGTGAGCCCCTCCCGTCCTGCCTTGCAGGCTGTGTGCAAAATTCCCCACCCAAAAGGGTCCAATACACAAGAGAAAGCTGTGATAGGCTAACTGAAAGTGGTTAGATTGAGTTAATGTGAGTTTCGGAGCTCCCTGTGCTGAAACAAAAGGGAGATACGACTGCTCTATTGTCCAGTACTGGGTGATTTAAAATCCATTCAAATGTTAACGCTTCCCATTCAAGATACAAAAGTCTCTTCTGAAGTTTAGATGTCCTCCACTCGATATACAAACAAATGCTAATAGCATTCAGTTGCTTTGTAAACAAAGCATTGTCCTTTGTCTTCATCGAACCTTACTTCCAGACACACAAAGCTGCATTCCAAGCCTCTTTTGTCATTCGGCCATGTGGTGCGACTGCCATTTTTATCCCTGGAAATTTAAAAGCACATTGCCCAGGGATACTTTAATCAAAAAAAATGAATCTTCAGAACTGTAAATTATTGCGAATTCTTACATCCTGCCTCTACCACCCTTTCAGGCAGTGAGTTCCAGATTCCAACCACCCTCTGGGTGAAAAAGTTTTTCCTCAAATCCCCTCTAAACTTCCTGCCCCTTACCTTGAAACTATGCCCCCTGGTTATTGACCCCTGTACTAAGGGGAAAAGTTCCTTTCTATCTACCATATCTATGCCCCTCATAATTTTGAACACCTCAATCAGGTCCCCCCTCAGCCTTCTCTGCTTTAAGAAAAACAACCCCAGCCTGACCAGTCTCTCTTCATAGCTGAAGCACTCCAGCCCAGGTAACATCCTGGTGAATCTCCTTTGCACCCTCTCCAATGCAATCACATCCTTCTTATAGTGTGGTGACCAGAACTGCACACAGTATACCAGCTGTGGCCTAACTAGCGTTTTGTACAGCTCCATCATAACCTCCCTGCTCTTGCCTTCATTAGCCAAGGCATAGAATATAAGTATCCCATATGCCTTTTTAACCACCTTATCTACCTGTCCTGCTGCCTTCAGGGATCTATGTACATGCACACCAAGGTCCCTCTGATCCTCTGTCCTTCCTAGGGTCCTACCATTCATTGTGTATCCCCTTGCCTTGTTAGTCCTCCCAAAATGCATCACTTCACACTTTTCAGGGTTAAATTCCATTTGCCACTGTTCTGCCCATCTGACCAACCCGTCCATATCGTCCTGTAGCCTGAGGCTTCCCTCCTCGCTATTTACCACTCCACCAATTTTCGTGTCATCTGCGAACTTACTGATCATACCATCTACATTCATATCTAAATCATTAATGTACACTACAAACAGCAAAGGACCCAGCACCGATCCCTGTGGTACACCACTGGATACAGGCTTCCAGTCACAAAAACAACCTTCGACCATCACCCTCTTGCCACTAAGCCAATTTTGGATCCAATGTGCCAAATTGCCCTGGATCCCATTGGCTTTTACCTTCTTGACCAGTCTCCCATGCGGGACTTTGTCAAAAGCCTTACTGAAGTCTGTGTAGACTACATCAACTGCACTACCCTCATCCACGCACCTAGTCACCCCCTCGAAAAATTCAATCAAATTGGTTAGACATGATCTCCCCCTGACAAAGCCATGCTGACTATCCTTGATTAATCCTTGCCTCTCCAAGTGGAGACTAATTCTGTCCCTCAGAATTTTTTCCAATAATTTCCCTACCACTGATGTTAGGCTCACTGGCCTGTAATTCCCTGGTTTATCCCTACTACCCTTCTTGAATAATGGTACTACGTTAGCTGTCCTCCAGTCCTCTGGCATCTCCATGTGGCCAGAGAGGATCTGAAAATTTGGGCCCGATTTTGTGGCTTGTGTGGGAAATGGTCGGATTCCCCCGAATGTGGGGTTCTGACACACAAAAAAATGTCAGCCAGCTCCACGCAATTTTCTCTCAAGTGGCCAATTAATTCCCAGCATGTGGGCAGCCTTGCTAATTGTCCATTTCTAGTCAGAAAGCCCCACAGTATGATGTCATCATTCATGGTGCTTTCTAGGTCCATAGCAAGCACTGCATCCTCTGAAGGCTTCCAAACGAACCATACAGGATGGCAGAGGAGCCTGCAGCAGCTGTGGCCAGTGCCAGACCCCGAGCTGCCTCAAAATTCGACGAAGCTTCACTGCAGGCATTATTGGATGGGGTTATGGCCCACAGGGAGGTCCTCTTCCCTAGGTCAGGCAGGAAGAGGCCTCCCACTGAGACCAATGCTGCATGGATGCAGGTGTCAGCAGATGCCAACTCGCTGGGAGTCACCAGAAGAACCTTGGCATTACATCGCTAACTCCTTCCTTTACTCCCCCACAGTACCATCCAGGGCCCCCATCCTCACTGTGGAGGAGAAAGAGGCTGTGCAGCCAGACTCCTCAGAGGAAGCTCCAACCTCTGAGGGCGCAGCGTCAGCAGAAGTAAGCGCACCCAGCACCAGCGCAGACACTCACACCTCGGGGGGACCTTCGGGACATAGAGTAGTGTTGTCACCTGGTGTTTCACAGCTCACAAGTGAGCCTCAGCAGATTCTGGAGACAGGGACAGCAGTGGAGAGCCTCGTCGGAGGGCGCAGGACTCTGCCAGCTCAGCTCAGCTGCGCTGCATGTCGACCCTCTGTCTCTGGGTCCATCCGCAAGAGAAGAGGTGATGGATCTCCATGCACAGATGCAGGAGTCTCTGGCAGGTTTTGCCTCCAGGGTCGCTGTGTGTGTGGAGCGAATGGAGGAGTCCATAGCGACCATGAGCAGAGCCTTTGTGGAGTCATTGGCGCATGAACGCATCACCATGGAAAGGTTGGCAACCTCCATGGAGGAGATAACTCGCCAGGATACGTAAAACATGGTGAGTGCTCATAAGAGAATGACATCTCTTGAGGAGCGTTGGCCATCTATTGAACAGAGAAACCAGACCTTCATGGAAGTCCTTCTGAGTAGGACTGCCAGTGCAGAAACGGGTCCCCATGGCCCCCTAAAGCGCAGCAAGGTGCTCTCAAGCCACTTCCAAGCGCTGGCCCCTTCTGGCCTGTGCAGCTTCAGGTGAGTGAGCAGCAGCCTGGTGCTCCTGGTGCTCATCCTGCTGTTCCTGGTTCTGCTGCTGCCGCCTCTGCTGCTGAAGATCCTCTAATGGCAAGAAGGGAAGGAAAAAAAGGCATCCGTCTTCTCGTAGATGCCTCCGCTGAGGAAGCGCTGAGTGAGGGTGGCGAGAGGGGCTTCCCAGGAGATCACATTGGAGAAGTGTGTGAGGCTCCAACCTTCCACAGCTGTGCCTAAGCCTTGAAGAAGTAGCCCCAAGCCTGCAGCAACAAGGTCCTTCACCGTACAAATGCTGTCCCTTTTAAATTGCAGCTTTTCCGAATGACCTGCAGCTGACAGCAAGCAAGCCGGCAAGCTTCACACCAGGTTTCATCAGCGGGGTTTCCCGCAGGTGTGTTTGATGTGGGGAAAGCCCCAAAATCGCAACGGCCCCTGAAAATCGACTTAAACAAGGTAATAATTGCTCATTAGTGTTCCGACGGCCAGTCCCGCCAGCGGCGGGCGGGACTGAAGTGGGTTGTGGAGAAACGGCGGTCCGAAAGTCGGACGGGGCGGGGAATCAGGCGTGTGGGGTTGCGTCCCCCTTTTTCGGCGATTTTCGGCCCCTGGCTGCCTGAAAAGCCGCCCGACGGCTGGCAGAAAATCGGAGCCTTTGTGTCAGAGCCCTTGCAATCTCCTCCCTTGCCTCACACAGCAGCCTGGGATACATCTCGGCTGGGCCTGGGGATTTATCCACTTTTAAGCCCACTAAAACTGCTAGTACCACCTCCCAATCAATACTAATTTGTTCAAGTATATCACAAACCCCTGCCTGATTTCTATGCCTACATTGTCCTTCTCCATAGTGAATACAGATGCAAAATATTCATTTAAAACCTCACCCACATCTTCCGGCTCTACGCACAGATTGCCACTTTGGGCCCTACTCTTTCCCTGGTTATCCTCATGCCCTTAATATACTTATAAAACACCTTGGGCTCTTCCTTTATTTTGCCCGCCAGTGTTTTTTCATGCCCCCTCTTCGCTCTCTTAATTTCTTTTTTAAGTACCCCCCTGCACTTTCTATACTACTCTAGGGCTTCCACTGTTTTTAGTTCTTTGTATCTGCCAAAAGCCTCCCTTTTTTTCCTAATCTATTCTTGTATATCCCTTGACATCTAGGGTTTCCTGGGCTTGTTGGTCCCACCCTTGACCTTTACGGGAACATGTTGGCGTTGTACTCGCTCTATTTCCTTTCTGAAAGACTCCCACTGCTCTGATGTGGATTTTCCTACAAGTAGCTGATCCCAGTCCACTTTGGCCAGATCCTGCCTTATCATATTAAAATCGGCCTTCCCCCCAATTTAGAACCTTTATTTCCGGTCCATCTTTGTCCTTTTCCATGACTTCCTTAAATCTCACCGAATTATGGTCACTGTCACCAAAATACTCTCCTACTGACACTTCTACCACTTGCCCGGCCACATTCCCTAGAATTAGGTCCAGTACCGCCTCCTCTCTTGTAGGACTTTCTACATGCTGGCTCAAAAAGCTCTCCTGGATGCACTTTAAAAATTCCGCACCCTCTAAGCCTTTCACACACTGACTATCCCAGTTAATATTGGGGAAGTTGAAATCCCCTACTATTATTACACTATTATTTCTACACTTCTGAGATTTGCCTACATATCTGTTCATCTATCTCCCCCTGACTGTTTGGGGGCCTATAGTACACTCCCAGCAAAGTGCTTGCCCCCTTTTTGTTTTTAAGTTCTACCCATATGGCCTCATTAGAGGAACCTGCTAAGATATCATCCCTCCTTAAAGCAGTAATTGACACCTTGATTAATATTGCGACACCCCCTCCTCTTTTACATCCCCCTCTGTTTCGCCTGAAGATTCTATACCCCGGAATATTGAGCTACCAGTCCTGCCCCTCCCTCAACCATGTTTCTGTGATAGCAACAATATCATACTCCCATGTGTTCATCAATGCCTTCAATTCATCTGCCTTACTCGCAAGACTCCTTGCATTAAAATAAATGCCATCCAGCCTTGCCATACTCCTTTGTGCAGTTGCATATTTGCTCTGCCTTCCAAGCTGACTTGTTTTTTCCTCTATATTTGGCTGTGCATCACCTCCTACTATAGCTCCACTCCGTATCCCATCCCACTGCCAAGTTAGTTTAAACCTCCCCCAACAGCACTAGCAAACCTCCCCACAAGGATGTTGGTCCCGTTCTGGTTCAGGTGCAACCCGTCTGACTTGTACAGGTCCCACCTTCCCCAGAAGCAGACCCAGTGATTCAGGAAACTAAAGCCCACCCTCCTGCACCAACTCTTTAGCCACGCATTCATCTGCTCTATCCTCCTATTCCTATACTCACTAGCATGTGGAATCGTGAGTAATCCAGAGATTACAACCTTTGAGGTCCTGGTTTTTAATCTGCTACCTAGCTCCCTAAATTCTTGTTGCAGGACCTCATCCCTCTTTCTACCCATGTCGTTGGTACCAATGTGAACCACGACCTCTGACTGTTCGCCCTCCCCCTTCAGAATGCCCTGCAGCCGTTCAGTGACATCCTTGACCCTGGCACCAGGGAGGCAACATACCATCCTGGAGTCACGTCTGCGGCCACAGGAATGTCTATCTGTTCCCCTTACGATAGAATCCCCTATCACTATTGCTCTCCCACTCTTTTTCCTCCCCTCCTGTACAGCTGAGCCACTCTTAGTGCCACAGACTTGGCTCTTGCTGCATTCCCCTGAGAAATCATCTCCCCCATCAGTACCCAAAACGGAAAATCTGTTGGAGAGGGAGATGGACCCAGAGGACTCCTGCACTACCTTCCTAGTTCTTTTACTCTGTCTGGCGGTCACCCATTTCCTGTCTGCCTGTGCACTCTTTATCTGCGGTGTGACCACCTCGTTAAACATGCTATCCACGAAGATCTCCGCTTTGTGGATGCTCCACAGTGACTCCAGCCGCAGCTCCAACTCCGAAATGCAGATTTCGAGTAGTTGCAGCTGGAGACACTTCCTGCACACGTGTTCACCCTGGACACCGAAAGTGTCCCTGACTTCCCACATAGCACAGGAGAAGCACTCCACACTGCTGAGCTGCCCTGCCATGTCATACCTTTAATTTACTCCCTTTACTTCCTTTAAATTAAAGAATATTAAATACACTAGGGACCTTACTTCTCTTTAAACACTACTTACTCTAAACTAGAGACCTTACTTTTACTTCAACGACTGGACTGTAGAAATACTCACCAGGTCCTACTTACAAATCAGCTCCTTCCCTGGTTGTGATGTCACTTTAACGGTTTCGCAGTTGTTGTTGTTTGACTGCTCCCGTTCTTGGACTCTTTCCTTGGTGTAAAGTAAGAACCAATTCCCAACTCGCAGCACTCTGTTTAAACCGCACTCGGTTCCACCCAGGGCCGCTGATGCTGCCGGTGAGTCTGGGCCTCGCTCGCTCTCCCGCTGCTTAAATCCTCGGTGTCCTCGCTCAGGCTCCACCCAGGGCCGCTGCTGCTGCCAGTGAGCCTGGGCCTTGCTGCTTGATCCTTTATTATCTTTTATCTCTATCCACATGGATTCTATTTGTATCTTGCTGATAGCTGCATCACTTTTTTCTACTGCCGTTATGTTATCCCTAATAAGTACAGCTACTCCATCTCTCCTTTTTCCCTCTCTCTCTTTTCTAAATATGTTATACCCTGCAATGTTTAATTCCCAGTCCTGATTTTTCTGTAGCCATGTCTCAGTAATCCCTACTATATCTGGTTCCTCGCAACGCATGATTGGCTCCAGCTCCCTTGTTTTATTACGGACACTGTGTGCATTGCTGTACAGACAGTTTAACTCATTTTTAATAGTATTTCCTCTCACTTTATGTTTAACCATCTTTGTAGACTCCCGTTCTGTAACTCCTATTTATTCCCTTGCCATCAATGTCCTTTATTCTTTCCTATGCTCTCTTTTCCTGTTTTGTTTATAATTAGGCTGGTTACATTTCTTGTAGATCCCTCCCCCCCACCCCCCCCCCCTCCATCTTACTAGTTTAAAGATTAGGAGAGCTCATCTCGCACATGATGACCCTTGCTTAGTAGAAAACAGGCTGAAGATGTCCTCCCTATCTGATTAGGCCGCATTTGATCCTAAATCCCAGAGGTGAAAGGGGAGGATTCCGAAACACAGGAAGGAAGTTACTTATCTTACAGCTAACTGTAAATATGCCTCTTTCCCAGTATCAACTGTTTGAAATGTATATAATTGTTGTCCCTTATCATTCTTGCAAAGGCTTCCTTATCACATAAGAACACAGGAAGTGTAATTGCGAAGTGGGAGGGAGTCTGTCCAATTTACTGCAGCCACCTCTTTATTTTCTCTCTCATCAATGCCACATTCAATTCCTGGGGTAATGAATCAAAGTAAAGCCTTTACGCTGAACCCATGCAGGCTTCTCTTGATAATCCAGTGCCATTTGTTAACGCTGACTATTTTCAGAAGGTCAAGTCAACAATTCAGGGAAAATCTGATAGAACAAGGCAACTCAAATGTCACTGACTACAAGTGCTGCTGTGAAATGAGGGACTCCATTAGTTCTTTGCAGTCAGCATTGCTTTTATTTGCAATTTTATTGCTTGATTTTACAGCTGAGTGAACCCAATTTGAGCTTGCAACGATTCCCCAAATTTCTGCCTGTTTCTGGAACCAGCTCATTCCCACACAACAGCCAAGATTGTGTGCAGCCTGCAACAATGAGGCAGGACAAAGAATTGGGAGTCAGCTCGAGATTGTGCTGAACTGATTTATATGATTCTGGGATACAAACAAAGAACAAAGCAGCCAATTGAGGGAGGTCCTAGGTGGATAGCAGATGCAGTATAGCGTGGATAAATGTGAAGTTATCCACTTCGGTAGGAAAAACAGAAAGGCAGAGTAGTATTTAAATGGTGATAGATTGAGAAATGTTGATGTTCTGAGGGACCTGGGTGTCCTTGTACACCAGTCACTGAAAGCAAACATGCAGGTGCAGCAAGCAGTTAGGAAGGCAAATGGTATGTTGGCCTTCATTGCAAGAGGATTTGAGTACAGGAGCAAGGATGTCTTACCTGGAGTAGTGTGTGCAGTTTTGGTCTCCTTACCTAAGAAAGGATATACTTGCCATAGAGGGAGTGCAGCGAAGGTTCACCAGACTGATTCCTGGGATGGCAGGACTGTCGTATGAGGAGAGACTGGGTCGACTAGGCCTGTATTCACTAGAGTTTAGAAGAATAAGAGGGGATCTCATTGAAACGTATAAAATTCTGACAGGGCTAGACAGACTGGATGCAGGGAGGATGTTTCCCCTGGCTGGGGGGGGTCTAGAGCGAGGGGTCACAGTCTCAGGAGTAGGACATTTAGGACTGAGATGAGGAGAAATTTCTTCACTCAGAGGGCGGTAACCTGTAGAATTCTCTACCACAGAAGGCTGTGGAGGCCAAGTCACTGAATATATTTAAGAAGGAAATAGATTTCTAGACACAAAAGGCATCAAGGGGTATGGGGAGAGAGCGGGAATATGGTATTGAGATAGAGGATCAGCCATGATCATATTGAATGATGGAGCAGGCTCGAAGCGCCGAACGGCCTGCTCCTATGTTTCTATGTCCTAACCCAGGGTCAGTGTAATCTCTCCATCCTGGAGCCTCCAGGAATTGAAGGTTAATCTCCTGGACGCTGCTGGGAGCAACACGGGAGAAAAATCATAGGGGCATTAAACAAACTTGTATTTTTATCATTTTCTTTGAACATTTAATTTATTAGTTATAAAAATACTGGAGAGGGGGGTGGGGGTGGATAAAGGCTGATGAAGCCAATTGGCTAACAGAGTCTGACGTAATAAGTCTCACTACACACTTGGTTTGAGTATAAAGCAAGGCTTTAATCAACTTGTTTCAGAACATGGAGGTCTAGTTGTACTTCACTAGTTCCTGTCTTACAAAATGTCCCTGGACAAGCTGGGCCCACGCCCGAGTATTTATACTCCTTGGACGGCGCCACCAGCTGGCCGTCCAGCGTTATTTCAGGAGTAGTTTCTTGATGAATGATGAGATTTACAACACTCTTCCTGCCTAAAAGATTTGGAAGTCCGACGACTTCCTCTTAACGGATTAGGCGGATCACGAATAGCCGCAGTCTTTTAGATCTTTGTTTATGGCTAGAAGGCACGTCTCCCCGGACCGTGTCTTGGTCCCTGGGCCGCTTGATCCATACCGGTGGATCGATAGGGCCCGTGTTGCTCTGATCGACCTGAGGGAGGCTGGGGAGATCGTGACTCCGGGTGCAGGCCCCCACAGGCACAGAACTGGCTTCATCCTGTTGGATAGCCGGGGATTGACTGACGTCCTGGCCTCGGGTGGCCATCCCACGGGGAGCGCTCGGCTCCCCGAGTGGATCCGGTGGGGCAGCTGGCAGATCTCTCGATGTCCCCGGTAGGGCGTCATCTTTGGGGGAGCGCAGAGTGTTGGCATCATCCCCGTGGGTGTCTCTATCGGTTGGGCCTGTGGAACCGGCCGGACAGGGAGTCAGGTCCCGGAGCGAAACGGTGGACTCCCGGCCATTCGGGTACCGCACGTGCGCATACGTGGGGTTGACGTCCGTGAGTTCTACCTCGTCGACGAGAGGATTGGTTTTAGATGATCGGACGAATCTTCGGAGCAGCATGGGGCCAGGAGCTGCCAACCATGAAGGTAGAGACATCCCATGGGTGGAGCGACGCTGGAAGCTGAAGAATCGCTTGTGAGGTGTGACATTGGTAGACGTAGAAAGGAGAGACCTGATGGAATGCAACACGTCAGGCAGCATAGTTTCCCACTGCTGGTCTGGTAGGTTGTGTGACCTCAGCCCAAGACGAACAGCGTTCCAAATGATAGCGTTGTATCTCTCAACCTGTCCGTTACTGATGGGATGGTATGGTGTCGTTTTACTTGTGGCGATTCCCCATTGGGAGAGAGAACTTTTGAGTTCGCTTGACATGAAGGAGGGACCCCGATCAGAGTGGATGAAATTGGCCGTACCGCAAAGGGAAAAGACTTGATCAAGGCATTTGATCACTGTGGAAGTAAGCATATTGGGACAGGGGAAAGCAAAGGGAAAGCGTGAATATGCGTCCATCATAGTCAGTAAGTAGGTGTTTCGTGTTGAGGAAGGCAAATGCCCTTTAAAGTCAATGCTGAGTCGCTGCATAGCGTGTATGAGCGAGCCATCCGCTGGACAGAAGAATTGCGGTTTTAATTCCACACAAATTCTACAGGAGGCGCACGTTCTTTTCACATCTTCTGTAGAAAATAGGAGATTTTTAGATCGCACAAAGTACAACATATGGGTAACGCCAGGATGGCATAAGTCAGTATGAAGATCCGCCAGAGTCGAAGTTGACATAGAAGAGTAGAATGCCCGCGTGAGGGTATCCGGGGCCACATTCTCTTTGCCGGGTCGATAATGTATGGTGTATCCAAAGGCGGCCAATTCCATCCTCCAGAGTTGTATTTTGTTATTCTTGATCTTAGTGCGTTTCCGGTTATCCAGCATAAAGGCCACAGAGCGCTGATCAGTTATAAGTGTGAAATGGCGACGAGCGAGAAAATGACTCCATTTACGTACAGCTTCGATGATGGCCGTAGCCTCCTTCTCGACAGGAGGATAATGGAGCTCGCTACCCTGCAAAGTTCTGGACAGAAATGCAACGGGTCGACCACCTTGATTCAAGGTAGCAGAGATCGCCACATCCGATGCATTGCACTCGACCACGAAAGGAAGATTTTCATCAATGGAACGAAGCGTGGCGTTTTCCAATTGTCGCTTGAGGAGGTTGAAAGCTGAAATAGCCATTGCCTCCAATGGAAATGACTTTGCGTGAAGCAGGGGCTGGATCTTGTCGGAGAAGTGGGGTATCCATTTCGCATAATAGGCGAACATGCCGAGTGCCCGACGATGAGAGCCGAGAATCGTAGGGGAAGGGAGCGCCTGAAGCGGACGAAGTCGCTCCGGATCTGGTTTGATGACACCGTTGCCCACCCAGTAGCCAAGGATGTTGACTGATGGTACTGATTTCACAGATTTGGACTCATTTAAGGTTAAGTTGCGATGACGGAGAACGTCAAAACATTTCTGGAGGTTGGCATCATGCTCCTTCTGATTATGACCAGCAATGGTGATATTATCCAGATATAGAAAAGTGTCTGTTAAGTTCTCCTGTTTGACTAGGCTATCCATTGCCCGTTGAAAGACGGCCACCCCATTGGTAACCCCAAATGGAAGGCGACAAAACTGGTAAAGCCGACCATTGGCCTCAAAGTCCGTATACTTTTTGTCAGAGTCCTTTAATGGTACTTGATGATATGCGCTCTTTAAATCAAAGGTTGAAAATACCTTGTAGTTAGCAAGGTTATTGACCATGTCATCGATGCGTGGTAGTGGGTAGGCATCCAGGTCGGTATACTGGTTAATAGTTTGCGAGTAATCGATGCAAAGACGTTTCTTGTGTTGCTTCAGAGGATTTTTGACAATGACAACTTGAGCCCGCCAGGAAGGTGAACATGGCTCAATGATACCATCAGCTAGAAAGCGAGAGATTTCTGCCTCGATAAAGGATCGATCATCTTGGCTGAAACGTCGTGATTTGGTGACTATGGGCTTACATCGGGGGGAAAGATTGGCAAACAAGGAGGGCTCGTTGAGCGAAGCCGCCGAAAGCACACAAAATGATACTTTGGAAATAGTAAGCTCTGGCTTTGACCCTCCAAACTCGAAAGTGAGTCTTTTGTGTTGTTTCTGGAAATCCTGTCCCAGGAGCACATCACTGCATAGGTTCTTGAGCACCCCGAGCCGGGTGGAGAAATAAATGCGGCTATTGAGAATAAGGTCAACAAGACAAAAGCCAGAAGAATTGGTGGTCAGTGTTGTCAGAGCCATTGCTATTTCCCTGTCTGAGGGGTAAATACGCAGTTTTAACTTACTGACAGCCCGCTCACTAATGAAGCTGTCAGAGCTGCATGAGTTGATTAGTGCGCTCAAAATGTGTCCATTTACTGAAACCTTTGTGGCTGCATGGGACAGACTTTGGGGAAAAACAGCTGTGATGGGAGGAGGGGCAGTTTTACCCTTGACAGCTGTAACCTTAGTAGTGGTTCTTGGGGGAGGAGCAGTTTTTTAGATTGCAGCTGTAACCTTAGTAGTGGCTCTTAGGGGAGGAGTAGTTTTATAGATAGTAGCTACAAAACTAACAGGGGCTCTCGACCGGTATACCTTAGAAAAGTGACCTTTCTTTCTGCAATGATTACAGGTTGCGTTACGAGCAGGACAAAATTTCCTACAATGGCACCTCCACAGAAGAAACACTTCCTTCCAGATTGCCAAGATGCCGCTAGGGTGGGGTCATCATCAGTGTAGGTTTCTAGGGTAGGGTTGTCATCAGCCAGGTTGGAGTCGTCATCCGTGAGGGCTTCCGCCCGAGGCCCATCGAAGGAGTCACTAAAAGTGATAGCAGCAGCCCGTGCATGTGGTGAAAGATAGGTGTCTGCATTCCTCTTTGCTAAGTCCAGAGAACATGCCTGGTCATAGGCAGCCTGTAACTTGAGGGTTTTATTCTCCAACAGACGCTGACGTATGAAGGGAGACGCAATTCCATTAATAAAGGAATCACAAATTAACTCCTCCTGGTACTGCTCAGCTGTAACAGCTTTAAGATTACAATCCTTGCTGAGCCTGCGAAGCTTCTGAAGGAATTTGTCAAGTGATTCCTCGGGTCGTTGTCGAGTTGTGGCCAGTAGATAGCAAGCAAAAATTTCATTTGGGGACTTGACATATAGCTGCTGTAGTATTTGGATAGCGGCGTCATAGTTTACACAGTCTTCGATATAATCAAACACATGAGGAGATACATAATTAGCAAGTATCTCTAATTTATCAGGAACATTCTCACCACACACCCTGAGGAAGTTGCTGAAAGTACGATACCAGTGTTTCCATACCTTAGCGGCTGTAAGTGAATTCGGGTCCAGGTCGAGACGGGCGGGTCTGAGTAGTTTCTCCATGATTGATCGATTACTTGTCTGAGTTCCCTTCTACGGTTCGAGTCATAGCTGGCTGTTTCCCAAAATCACCCAAAGCGTGGAGTTGATATCAAGTTGATTAAATTGACGTAATAAAACTCACTACACACTTGGTTTGAGCATAAAGCAAGGCTTTAATCAACTTGTTTCAGAACATGGAGGTCTAGTTGTACTTCACTAGTTCCTGTCTTACAAAATGTCCCTGGCAAGCTGGGCCCACGCCCGAGTATTTATACTCCTTGGACGGCGCCACCAGCTGGCCGTCTAGCATTATTTCAGGAGTAGTTTCTTGATGAATGATGAGATTTATAACAGAGTCTACAATAGCAAAACACTGCGGATGCTGGAAATCTAAAATAATAGCAGAAAATGCTGGAAACACTCAGCAGGTCAGGCAGCATCCGTGGAGAGAGAAACAGAGTTAACGTTTCAGGTCTGTGACCCCTCGTCAGAACTGGAAAAAGTTAGAGATTGTAACAGGTTTGAAGCAGGGGCAGGGAAAGGGGACATAAGGGACAGTCTGTGATCGGGTGGAAGGCGGGAGAGAGTAAATGTTGCAAATGGGGATGTCAGAATCATCAACAGCTGCCACCTGAAAACATAGAGGCAGAGGTTATGGTCTGAAATTGTTGAATTCAATGTTGAGTCCAGAAGGCGGCAAAGTGCCTAATAGAAAGATGAGGTGCTGTTCCTCGAGCTTACGTTGAGCTTCATTGGAACAGTGTAAGGCCGAGGACAGACTGGTCAGAGTGGGAGTGGAGTGGAGAATTAAAGTGACAGGCGACCGGAAGCTCGGGGTCACCCTTACAGACTGAACGGAGGTGTTCCGCAAAGCGGTCACCCAATCTGCGTTTGGTCTCCCCAATGCAGAGGAGACGACATAGTGAGCAGCGAATACAGTATACTAGATTGCAAGAAGTACAAATAAATCACTTTCACTTGGAAGGGTTGTTTGGGGCCCTGGACAGTGGGAAGGGAGGAGGTAAAAGGGCAGGTGCCGTGGGGAGGGGTGAGGCTGTTGGGGGTGATTGAGGAGTGGACCAGGGTGTTGCGGAGGGAGCGGTCCCTTCGGAATGCTGAAAGGGGAGGGGAGGGGAAGATGTGTTTGGTGGTAGGGTCACGCTGGAGGTGGTGGAAATGGCAGAGGACGATCCGTTGAATGTGGAGGCTGGTGGGGTGAGACGAGGACAAGGGGAACACTATCGTGGTTCTGGGAGAGAGGGGATGGGGTGAGAGCAAAAGTGTGGGAAATGGAACGACACGGTCGAGGGCCGTGTCAACCATGGTAGAGGGGAATCCTCGGTTGAGGAAAAAGGAAGCCATGTCGGAAGAACTAGTATGGAATGTGGCATTGTCAGAGCAGATGCGACAGAGACGGAGAAATTGGGAGAATGGAAGAGAGTCCTTGCTGGAAGCGGGGTGTGAGGACGTGTAGTCCAGGATCCCACCTGAAACATTAACTCTGTTTTTCTCTCCATGGATGCTGCCTGACCTGCTGAGTGTTTCCAGCATTTTCTGTTGTTATTTTGGCTAACAGAGTCTGTTTGCTTCCCAATTGGCCGTGGGAAGGCCGTGCGCCTGGAGGACAGACCAATGGCGGGAGTGCGGGGGCGGGGCTGTTTGAGGCAGGAGGTCATGTGATGAAATCTCCAGGAATGCGCCCAACCAGAGTTGGCGACTCTAATGGCATCCCAAGGCTGAGAATCCCGCCAGTAAGCGGGGGCCCACCAGTGGCCCCTATAAAGGTACAGAAGGTGCTGCAGCGTGACCTAAGGAAGATTTAAAAGGCCCACTGAAGACTCCAAGAAGTCATCCTATGTAGGCCTTGGCCAAGCCCGAGGCCGACAGCAGGTAAGGCAATGCAGCAAGCTGGAGGGAGGGGAGGCCATTTGGGTCCATTCCCACCACTACCCTGGGCCTACCTCTGTGGTTCACCTGGTAGTCCTGGGGAACAGTGGTTACAGGGGCAGACAGGAGGGAAATGGGCTAGAAACCCAGGCGCCACCCCTCACCCACCAGCAGTCACAAGTAGTGTTCAGGGAAGGAGTGGCCCGCATCAATCCTGGGAGGGGTTGGGGGAAGGAGGAAAATTCAGTTTGGGATGGTGAGCTGACAGTAGGCCTCAACACCCAATTTGACCCTCTTTTGACTGAGTACAATAGTGGAGAAAAATCCAGCCCTTAATCCTTCTTCAAATTGACTTGTGATTGAGTTGGCTTCAGCACTGAAGGGAACCCGATACCTTTGCAGGGGCACTGTCTCTGGCGTTGCACCTGACATGCTCTAACATGCTAAGTGCAGCTATGCCTCTGCCTGGCGTTTCTTCTTAGGCAGTCCCTCAGAACCGAGGATGACTTGCTTCCACACTAAAAATGAGTTCTCAGGTGACTGATTAGTCCAATGCGGGACCTACAGTCTCTGTCACAGGTGGAGCAGACGGTGGTTGAAGAGGCGGGTGGGTGGGGTGCTTGGGTTGACGTGCACTCCTTGCGCTGCCTGCGCTTGGCTTCCGCTTGCTCCCGGCGAAGAGACTCGAGGTGTTCAGCGCCTTCCCGGATGCTTCTCCTCCACTTTGTGCGGTCTTGGGCCAGGGATTCCCAAGTGTCGGTGGGGATGTTGCACTTTTTCAAGGGGGCTTTGAGGGTGTCCTTGAAGTGTTTCCCCTGCCCACCTGGGGCTCTCTTGCTGTGTCGGAGCTCCAAGTAGAGCGCTTGTTTTGGGAGTCTCGTATCGGGCATGCGGACGATGTAACCCGTCCATCGGAGCTGATCGAGCGTGCTCAAAGCTTCGATGCTGGGGATGTTGGCCTGAGCGAGAACACTGATGTTGGTGCGCCTATCCTGCCAATGGATTTGCAGGATCTTGCGGAGGCAGTTTTGGTGGTACCTCGCCAGTGCATTGAGGTGCCTGCTGTACATGGTCCATGTCTCTGAGGCATACAGCAGGGCGGGTATCACTGCTGCTCTGTAGACCATGAGCTTGGTGCCGGGTTTGAGGTTCTGGTCTTCAAACACTCTCTTCCTCAGGCGACCGAAGGCTGCACTGGCACACTGAAGGCGGTGTTGGACTTCGTCATCAACATTTGCCTTTGTTGACAGTAGGCTTCTGAGGTATGGAAAGTGGCCAACGTTGTCCAAGGCCTTGTTGTGGATTTTGATAATCGGGGGGCAGTACTGTGTGGCGGGGGCAGGTTGGTAGAGGGGACCTTTGTCTTACAGATGTTTAGTGTAAGGCGTATGCTCTTGTACGCTTCGGTGAAGGTGTTGACGATGGTTTGGAGTTCGACCTCCGAGTGAGCGCAGACGCAAGCGTGGACTCTGGCATTGCACCTGACGTGGTCTAACATGCTGAGAGCTGCTACACCTCCACCTGGAGTTTATCAAATGAATGACGGCTTCACCTCCTTGACTTGATCCATGAGCTGCATATGGATGTAATGACATAATCTCACCTGAAACTGCCTTTATTCTGGCCTTGGGCCCTCGAAAGCGAACCCTATGTTTCCATTTCTAACCGCGGCCGGGTTAAGAGCAGCTTGTGACTGGACTTTCTCTGTTACAAATTAAGATTCAGCAGCAAGGTTGGTGGGTCTGGTTTCCTACCTTCAGGTTTGCCCACAGGACCCTATAGTTAATTAAAAGAGAAAGACTCACCTAGTCAAACCAGCCTGGTGATGTTGGGCATGCTGTTTAATACATTATCTTGTGCTCTTAGCTCACACTGACGCTGAGCACTGCCTGTGTCAGGCACCTGAATGATTGTGTCTCTTGTACATTATGGGATGGAATTGAGCCTGAAACCTGGTGGTAGCTTCCAAAGGTTGTCCTACTGCTCAGTGACAACAACATTATCACTCTTGGGGCCATCAACCTTGCAGGAAAGAAAGATAGAACTTGCATTTATATAGCACCTTTCACGACCACCGGACGTCCCAAAGCACTTTACAGCCAATGAAGTACTTTTGAAGTGTAGTCACTGTTGTAATGTAGGAAACACGGCAGCCAATTTGAGCACAGCAAGCTCCCACAAACAGCAATGTGATAATGAACAGACAATCTGTTTCAGTGATGTTGATTTTGGTGGGGGGGAGGTGGGGGGTAAATATTGACCAGGACACCAGGAAGAGCTCCCCTACTTTTCTTTGAATAGTGTCTGGGACCTTTTGTGTCCACCTGAGAGAACAGATGGGGCCTCGGTTTAACTTGGGGCCTCATCCAAAAGATGGCTCCTCTGACAGTGCAGCACTCCCTCAGTACTGCACTGGAGTTTCGGCCTAGATTTTATGCTCATGTTTCTGGAGTAGAACTTGAACCACAACCATCTAACTCGGGGGCAAGAGTGCTACCACTGAGCCATGACTGACACCTTCAACCATTGCATTTTTTGGGCACTTCTTTTACCCAACTTTCTCAGATAGTTACTTTCCCTTCTACAATTGAAATTAAATAGTTACATTTGCTTCTGCATGTGTTAGCTGGTGTCTACCAGTGGCTCAGTGGGTAGCACACTCACCTCTGAGTCAGAAGGTTGTGGGTTCAAGTTCCACTCCAGAGACTTGAGCACAAAAATCTAGGCTGACACTCCAGTGCAGTACTGAGGGAGTGCTGCACTGTCGGAGGAGCCATCTTTTGGATGAGACGTTAAGTTAAACCGAGGCCCCACCTGCTCTCAGGTGGACACAAAAGGTCCCAGACACTATTCAAAGAAAAGTAGGGGAGCTCTTCCTGGTGTCCTGGTCAATATTTACCCCCTCCCTCCCCCCCCCACCCCCAAATCAACATCACTGTCAGAGGTGCCGTCTTTTAGACTAGACACGGCCTCTGTTTAATGTCTCATCCATCAGGTGGCCATAAAAGATCCCATGGCACTATTCGTAGAGGAGCTGGGGAGTTATCCTCGACATCCTGGCCAATATTTATCGCTCAATCAACATCACTAGATTATCTAGTCGTTATCACTTGCTGTTTGTGGGAGCTTGCTGTGTGCAAATTGGCTGCCGTGTTTCCCACATTACAACAGTGACTACACTTCAAAACGACTTCATTGGCTGTAAATCGCTTTGGGACGTCCGATGGTTGTGAAAGGTGCTATATAAATGCAAGTTTTTCTTTTTAGGTCACATGATTATGTAATAAATGTTTCTCCAGAGTCAGTGTAACTCAGTCATATGATTGCCAGAAATAAAATGGAAAAAAAATCACCAATTTATCTGCACATCACTAATATTATCCCAAACCACATTGGATACTTGCCATTCCCAGACGTTTTAAGCTACTGGAAGTCTTGCTCATCTATCCTCTGCCTTCAGTCTGTGTGCCCTGTTCCTGAGATTGGACTGCCCCAGCAATGCGAAAGCCAGCCACTAGAGGGAGCTGTGCACCAGCTTCTCTCAGTACCAGCACTGCCTGGAGAGAGAATGAAGCTATCGGCTTCACATGGACAGCTTCATGTCCTCCTGCACCAGTCCTTTGGCTAGCTTTCTGGCGAGAGCCGCAACTGAGGGCTCAGTGTATCAAATCGCTACAAAAAAGTGCAATAAGAATAAAACCGGACGGACTGGCTGGCATCGACCTAGACATCATATTTGGACATGACAAACCTCGTCCAGTCGACTTCAGTATCCATCACCAAGAGTGGCTCGGTAGCACCACTACTGAGCGAGCTGGCCGAGTCCTGAAGGACATAGCTGCCA
The DNA here is from genome assembly GCF_052327205.1 of Somniosus microcephalus. NCBI lineage: Eukaryota > Metazoa > Chordata > Chondrichthyes > Squaliformes > Somniosidae > Somniosus > Somniosus microcephalus. The sequence continues at coordinate 58,571,617 of NC_141005.1, forward strand.
GACTGGGCCTGCGACAGGTGGTGAGAGAACCAACATGAGTGAAAAACCTACTTGACCATGCTAAATGGGATAGATTCAGAAGAGATCTGGCAGCTCAAAACTGGGCATCCATGAGGCGCTGTGGGCCATCAGCAGCAGCAGAATTGTATTCCATCACAATCTGTAACTTCATGGCTCGGCATATCCCTCACTCTACCATTACCACCAAGCCAGGGGACCAACCCTGGTTCAATGACGAGTGTAGAAGAGCATGCACCATGCATACCTAAAAATGAGGTGCCAACCTGGTGAAGCTACAACACAGGACGACATGCAAGCTCAACAGCGGAAACCGCATGCTATAGACAGATCAAAGTGATCCCACAACCAATGGATCAGATCAAAACTCTGCAGTCCTGCAACATCCAGTCGTGAATGGTGGTGGACAATTAAACAACTAACGGGAGGAGGAGGCTCCATGAATATCCCCATCCTCAATGATGGCAGAGCACGTGAGTGCAAAAGACAAGGCTGAAGCGTTTGCAACCATCTTCAGCCAGAAGTGCCGAGTGGATGATCCATCTCTGCCTCCTCCTGAGGTCCCCACCATCACATAAGCTAGTCTTCGGCCAATTCGATTCACTCCACGTGATATCAAGAAATGGCTGAGCGCACTGGATACAGCAAAGGCTGTGGGCCCCGACAACATTCTGGAGGTAATGTTGACTATTTGTGCTCCAGAACTAGCCGCACCTCTAGCCAAGCTGTTCCAGTACAGCTACAACACTGCCATCTACCCGACAATGTGGAAAACTGCCCAGGCATGTCCTGTCCACAAAAAGCAGGACAAATCCAATCCGGCCAATTACCGCCCCATCAGTCTACTCTCAATCATCGGCAAAGTGATGGAAGGTGTCGTCGACAGTGCTTTCAAGCGGCACTTACTCATTAATAACCTGTTCATTGATGCTCAGTTTGGGTTCTGCCAAGACCACTTGGCTCCAGACCTCATTATAGCCTTGGTCCAAACATGGACAAAAGAGCTGAATCCAGAGATGAGAGTGGTCATGGTGTGGAGATGCCGGTGTTGGACTGGGGTGGACAAAGGAGGAGCGCTCTGAAAGCTTGTGATTTCAAATGAAACTGTTGGACTATAACCTGGTGTTGTGTGACTTCTTAGAGGTGAGAATGACTGCCTTTGACCGAGTGTGGTATCAAGGAGCCCTAGTAAAACTGAAGTCAATGGGAATTGGGGAGAAAACGCTTCACTGGCTGGAGTTATACCTAGCACAAAGGAAGATGGTTGTGGTGGTTGGAGGCCAATCATCTCAACCCCAGGACATCGCTGCAGCAGCTCCTCAGGGCAGTGTCCTAGGCCCAACCATTTCAGCTGCTTCATCAATGACCTTCCCTCCATCATAAGGTCAGAAATGGGGATGTTCGCTGATGACTGCACAGTGTTCAGTTCCCTTCGCAATTCCTCAGATAATGAAGCAGTCCATACCCGCATGCAACAAGACCTGGATAACATTCAGGCTTGGGCTGATAAGTGGCAAGTAACGTTCACACCACACAAGTGCCAGGCAATGATTATCTCCAACAAGCGAGAGTCTAACCACCGCCCCTTGACATTCAACGGCATTACCATCGCCGAATCCACCAACATCAACAGCCTGGGGATCACCATTGACCAGAAACTTAACTGGACCAGTCACACAAATACTGTGGCTACAAGGGCAGGTCAGAGGCTAGGTATTCTGCAGTGAGTGACTCCCCAAAGTCTTTCCACCATCTACAAGGCACAAGTCAGGAGTGTGATGGAATACTCTCCATTTGCCTGGATGAGTGCAGCTCCAACAACACGCAAGAAGCTTGACACCATCCTGGACAAAGCAGCCCGCTTGATTGGCACCCCATCCACCACCTTAAACATTCACTCCCTCCACCACCGACATACCGTGGCTGCAGTGTGTACCATCTACAAGATGCACTGCAGCAACTTGCCAAGGCTTCGTCGACAGCACCTCCCAAACCTGCGACCTCTTCCACCTAGAAGGACCAGGGCAGCAGGCGCATGGGTACACCACCACCTCCAAGTTCCCCTTCAAGTCACACACCATCTTGACTTGGACATATATCGCTGTTCCTTCATCATCGCTGGGTCAAAATGCTGGAACTTCCTAGCTAACAGCACTATGGGAGCACCTTCACCATACAGACTGTAGTGGTTCAAGGCGGCGGCTCACCACCACCTTCTCAAGGGCAATTAGAGATGGGCAGTAAATGCTGGCTTTGCCATGGTGGTATAAAATTTTGCTGCTGCTGATGGCCCACAGCACCTCATGGATGCCCAGTTTTGAGCTGCTAGATCTGCTCTGAATCTATCCCTTTTAGCACAGTGGTAGTGCCACACAACACAATGGAGGGTCACCTCAGTGTGAAAATGGGACTTCATCTCCACAAGGACTGTGCGGTGGTCACTGCTACCAATACTGTCATGGACAGATGCATCAGCGACAGGTAGATTGGTGAAGACGAGGTTAAGTAGGTTTTTCCCCTTGTGTTGGTTCGCTCACCACCTGTTGCAGGCCCAGACTGGTAGCTATGGCCTTCAGGACTCAGCCAACTCAGTCAGTAGTGGTGCTACCGAGCCACTCTTGGTGATGGACACTGAAGTCCCCCACCCAGAGTACATTCTGTGACCTTGCTACCCTCAGTGTTCAATATGGAGGAGTACTGATTCATCAGCTGAGGGAGGGCGGTAGGTGATAATCAGCAGGAGGTTTCCTTGCCCATGCTTGGCCTGAAGCCACGAGACTTCATGGGGTCCAGAGTCAATGTTGAAGACTCCCAGGGCCACTCCTTCCCGACTGTATACCACTGTGCCGCCACCCCTGGTGGGTCTGTCCTGCCGGTGGGACAGGACATATCCAGGGATGGTGATGGAGGAGTTTGGGACATTGGCTGAAAGGTATGATTCTGTGAGTATGACTATGTCAGGCTGTTGCTTGACTCGTCTGTGGGACAGCTCTCCCAATTTTGGCACAAGTCCCCAAATGTTGGTGAGGAGGACTTTGCAGGGTCGACTAGGCTGGGTGTGCCTTTGCCGTGTCCGAATCCGGTAACTAGGTCGATGCCGGGTGATCCGTCCAGTTTTATTCTTATTATTGTTTTTCGTAGTGGTTTGTTACAACTGACTGGCTTGCTGGGCAATTTCAGAGGGTAGTTAAGAGTCAACCACATTGCTGTGGGTCTGGAGTCACATGTAGGCCAGACCGGGTAAGGTCGGCAGATTTCCTTCCCTGAAAGGACATTAGTGAACCAGATGGGGTTTTAACCTAGGGTGTATCCCATCCGGACCGGATGACTTTTCTATTTTAAGTACCTCCTCTTTATCTATTGTTACCCTATCCAATATTGCTACTGCCTCCTCCTTTACTGCTACATTGGTGCCATCTTCTTCTCTATTGAAGGCAGATGCAAAACACTCATTCAGTACCTCGGCCATGCCCTCTGTCTCCACAAGAATATCTCCTATTTGGTCCCTAATCGGCCCCACCCTTCCTTTGACCACCCTATCACTATTATGCGTTTATAAAAGATTTTAGGTTCCCTTTTATGTTAGCCGCTAATCTATTCTCATCCTCTCTCTTTATAAAAGTGTGAAAAGACAACGTAAGTATGTCCACCTTGCTTTGTTCCCCAACTCCTGTAATTCCAAATAAAGGTCAAAAGAGCAAGGGATTTAGGCTTTTAAAATTTGGAAATGCTGCTCCAAAGTAAGGACAAGTTCAACCAGCAGCTCCTGCCTCTTACTCCAGGCTGACACTCCAGTGCAGTACTGAAGGACTGCTGCACTGTCGGAGATACCATCTTTCAGATGAAATGTTAAACCAAGGCCCCGTCCGCCCTCTCAGATCCCAGGGCACTATTTGAAGAAGAGCAGGGACGTTCTCCCCGGTGTCCTGGCCAATATTTATCCCTCAACCCACATCACTAAAACAGATTATCTGGTATTGTGGCGGAGCCACCAGGGGATTCAGGACAATTGTTTATAATTCCTTTAACAGCAATGTAGTGCAACTGGGGGCTGTACCTTTAATGTATCTGTTAACTGGACTATGGCTTCTTTCCTTTACTCCGCGTGATGACGTCATGCCGCCCGTCACGTGATCCCCCAACGGCGGGAAGAACGTGATGACGTCATGACGTCAGTGCTCAGAACCTTCTAGCAGTTCTAGAGAGGCTTTCTATTATGTCCGTGTATGATTGAGACACGGACAGCAGGAGTTGAACAAAACAAGTCTTTACTGAAAGGGGTCAATCGGGAAACTGAAACTACAGAGGCTTACTAGTGCCTTTTATACAGGGGTGGTCACTGCCGGTACTGCAGTCTGAGACCAGTTATTCTCTTAAAGGTACATACACAACAATTCCTCCCCTTTTAGATAAACAGTACATAACATTCATTTAACAACTAAATGATAACTAATTACAATCACAATTAGGGTTGCTAGATACATTGGTTAAGTTTAAGCAATTATAAGTTCAGTCTTTGAGGAGGCTTCCTGATTCTGTCTGGATAACGCCTCTTTGGGGTATCGGGTTCCTCTGGCAAGGTTGAGTCGGGATCAATGTCGTTGTTTGGTTCATCTGCTTCCAATATCACCGATTCTGCGGTAGCTGCAATTGGTACGTCGATTTCATTACCAGGTGTATCAGATCGTGGTGTGGAGTTGACGTTTTCCAGTGACTCTAGAATCTGGTCAGCATGGCGTCTTACAATGCTCTCTCCAACGTCCACGGTATACATGAGAGGTCCTTGCCTTGTACAAATCGTTCCTGGCTGCCATTTCTCTGTGCGGTAGTCCCGGGCCAAAACTGGTTGACCTATCTTAAAACTCCTGGTCGGCCTTTCATTCATATTCTGAAACTGTCTGTTCTCCACATCTCTTCGGCCGTTTGGCTTAACCAAATCCAAGCGGCATCGTAGTCTTCGATTGAAGAACATCATGGCTGGAGTTTGGTTGGTAACCGCATGTGTCGCATTCTGGTAGGCAAACAAGAAGTTGTCCACCTTGTGTTGTAGGGGTATATCTTCATTACACATTGCCTTGATAGCCTTCTTGAATGTTTGAACAAACCTCTCGGCCAATCCATTAGTGGCTGGATGATATGGGGCAGATGTGTAATGCTTAACACCATTGTTCTTTAAGAACCTCCGGAACTCTTCAGACACAAACTGTGGTCCATTGTCAGAGCAAATCTGTTCAGGCAGCCCATTCTTGGCGAATATGGTTCATAAAACTGATAGTTTTTTCCGTGGTGGTTGAGGACATTTTTATTACCTCTGGCCACTTTGAATGTGCATCCACCGCAATTAAAAACATCGAGTCCATGAAGGGACCAGCAAAATCAATGTGCACCCTTTGCCATGGAGATGAGGGCCACTCCCATGGATGTAGAGGAGCTTGTGGTGGGGCGTTTTGGACCTTCTGGCATCCTGCACAGCTCTTGGTCATCTCTTCGATTTCTCTATCGATTCCCGGCCACCACACAAACGCTCTGGCTAAGTTCTTCATTTTTACCCCACCCAGATGACCCTCATGAAGCTCATTGAGCACTCTGTCCGTCAACTTAGGTGGAATTACTACTCTGGATCCACACATCAAGGTTCCTCTGCACACTGACAGCTGTTCTCTTCTCGGCGAGAATGCTGGCAGCAGTGGTTCGCCGTGTGCTGGCCATCCCTTCACCGTTAAATCATAGACCCGTGATAGTGTCGGGTCATTCCGTGTTTCCTTTTCTATGTTTGCATTCATCGCAGGGAGACATTCGACTATGGTCGAGTGGAATAACTCCATTGGTTCCACTGCAAGGTCTTCTTCTTCCACCGTCGGCAACAGTAGGCGTGACAATCCATCAGCATTCCCATGCTGTTTAGTTCCTTTGTACTCGATGTCATATTGGTGTGCCCCTAGGAAAAGGGACCACCTCTGCAGCCGTTGCGCTGTCATTATCGGTACGCCCTTCTGAGGGTTGAAAATGGAGACAAGAGGTTGATGATCGGTTAGTAGAGTAAATTTTTGACCGTGCAGGTAGTGATTGAACTTCTTCACCCCCCACACTAGGCTGAGGGCCTCTCTGTCAATCTGGGCGTAGTTACGCTCGGCAGAAGTTAACGAGCGTGACGCAAAAGCTATCGGCCTCTCTAAACCATCAAGGAATTTATGTGACAGTACCGCCCCAATGCCGTAGGGAGACGCATCACACGCCAGTCTGATCGGCAGTGCTGGGTTGTAGTGAGCCAATACTTCTCTTGAAGTGATTAAGTCCTTACTCTTCTGAAAGGCCCGCTTACAGTCATTGCTCCATTTCCATGCTACTCCCGTTCGTAGCAGGGCGTTCAGTGGGTGCAGGATTGTCGACAAATTCGGCAAAAACTTATGGTAGTAATTCACCAATCCAAGGGATGACCTCAGTTGCGACACATTTTTAGGCGCTGGGGCCTTAACAACCGCTTCAATTTTGTCAGGGGACTTATGTAACCCCTCTTCATCAATCACGTGGCCACAATACGATATCCGTTTCTTAAAAAACTCTCACTTGGGGCGGTTGGCTCGTAGCCCATGTTCCCGTAGTCTTGTGAGCACCTGTTCTAGGTTGTTAAGGTGTTCACTGTCATCTTCACCTGTCACAAGGATGTCGTCCAAGTAACACAGAGTCCCCGGAATCCCTTGCAGGATTTGTTCCATTGCTCTTTGCCATATTGCCGGAGCCGATGCTACTCCGAATACCAATCGATGATACTGGTAAAGACCTTTGTGAGTGTTTATCATGAGATACTTCCTAGAGGATTCTTCAACCTCCATCTGCAAATATGCATGTGCTAGGTCAATTTTTGTAAAACTCTTCCCTCCAGACAGTGAGGCGAAGATGTCTTCTATCCTTGGAAGAGGATATTGTACTGTGTGAAGGACTGGGTTCACCGTCACCTTGAAATCCCCACAGATGCGAACCTTCCTTGGCTCCTCAGACTTATTGCTTAACGTTTTCTTCATGACAGGAACGATGGGTGTCACCCACTCGCTCCAGTCAACCTTAGACAACACGCCTGCCTTCTCCAGATTCTCCAGCTCTGCCTCGACGGCTGGGCGAATTGCATATGGTACCGGTCTTGCTTTGAAAAACTTGGGAATTGCATTCTCTTCTATTTTTATCGAGGCGGTTACGCCTTTAAGCGTGCCCAGTTCTTGTTGAAATACCTCTTTGGCGTTAGCTAAGATTGTTGACAATAGTCCAGGAGTGACGTCTTCCTCTTTTTTACCGTCCACCGTCATTGCATGAATGGAGTGCCAATCTAAGCTTATCTTCCTGATCCATTCACGTCCCAATAACGGTGGTCCACCATTTTGCAGTATGTAGAGATACAATTTCTGTATTTTCTTGCAGTTGTATTCGACAGGCACCCTTATTTTTCCTCTGGGGTATACTTTTTGCCCCGTATACATCGTCAAGATGATGGATGTCTCTCTCAAGGGTATGTGTGAGAATAGCCGCTCGTAGTCTCGTCGATTCATGACGGTTAGCACTGATCCTGTATCCAATTCCATTTTAACTTGGGACCCTGCTTCATGAGGGTGACCCAAATGGTTCGGTGATCCTCTTTTGCGATTACATTGTGAAGTTTGAGACAGCTTAGTCTCCTGTTCTCGGATTCACTATTGCTCATCTGGTCTTCGAAACTACTGTCCGTCATCTTTTGTACTTTCTTGTACGGTTCCTTAGTAGCCTTTTTGTTGTCGCTGGTCTTCTTCCCAGACCTGCAAACTCGTGCAATGTGTCCCACCTTTCCGCATTGCCTGCATATTTTGTCCTCGGACCAGCAGTCCTTCTGGCCATGGTTAGTTCTGCCGCAGCGATAACATTTTGCAAATCCCCGTGTCATTGCGTGGGTGCCGTATTCCTGTGGCTTTTGCTGAATTTCTGCAGCTCCCCTGGCTGCTGCTTCGTACGATACTGCCACGCTGAAAGCCTTATCTAGCGTCAGCTCTTTCTCTGAGAGTAACTTCTTCTGTGTTCCTTCACTCAGGAGTCCACAGACAAATTTGTACCGTAGGGTATCTGCCAGTCGTGCTCCGAACTGGCAGTGCTTTGATAGCTTGTGTAGTTCCGTAATGTACTCAGCATTGCTCTCATCTTTATGCTGAGTTCTCCTGTGGAATTTAAATCTTTTGGCTATCAACAGCGGTGCAGGGTTTAGGTGTTCCTGTAGGACAGCAACAATTTCGTTAAAACTCTTCGCCTTCGGTTTGGCTGGAGTAATCAGGTCCCGCAATAGGCCGTACGTTCTAGCGCCCATTAAGTTTAGCAATACCGATGCCTTTTTCTCATTGGCTATTTCGTTTGCCTCGCAATATACCTTGACTCTTTCCACATACGTGGTCCAGTCCTCTATTGTATTATCAAAGGCAGTGATACAGCCAGTCTTCGGCATCTTGAAAATCTAAAATGGCGCCTCCCGCGCTTTGCCTTCTTCCCCGATTTAACAAAATGGCACCTCCCGCGCTTTGCTGCCTTCCCCGCTGATTAAGATGGCGCCTCCCGCGCTTTTGCCTTCTTCCCCGCTGTTGCTAGCGCTGCTTTCCACGGTTTCCGTTGCAACCTGCAGCTCCTCGCGGTTTCCTGCGCGTTTAATATTTAAAATTTTTTAAAAATTATTTTCCCGTCGTGGAACAACCCTGTGGGACTCTTGCCTCCCTCTTCTCGGGTCTATACGCAGCCCGGCTTCGTAGCACTGGCCGTGCCCTGTGTGCTCCACCCTCTCTCTCTCCTCTTCCCGACAACGCTGCTCGGCCCCGTTGCAAGCCAGCCGCTCGAGTTCGCGACCGCCGCAGCCCAGGAAGGATCAGTGTACTACCTGCCACTAGCCCGATTAGCTGAAGCACCGTCGACAGGAACCAGGCCCCGCTTTCGACAGCTTTTCCAGCAATCTTCAACTCCGCTAACACAGGGGCGGATGCCCACGGTCGACGCCCATTTCTACTGCTTCTTTCTTCCTTCTGGCCTCGACCTCTGCTCACTTCGCTGCAGGAATGGATCCCAGGAGGTGGTGCAGACTGTAGGTAAGTTCGTATCTGCTCGTCGCCAGCATTATGTCCGTGTATGATTGAGACACGGACTGCAGGAGTTGAACAAAACAAGTCTTTACTGAAAGGAGTCAATCGGGAAACTGAAACTACAGAGGCTTACTAGCGCCTTTTATACAGGGGTGGTGACTGCCGGTACTGCAGTCTGAGACCAGTTATTCTCTTAAAGGTACATACACAACACTTTCAACCAGACCAGACCTATTTGCATTGTATCCAGCAGTTTACTGTTTAACTTCGTTTGTTCATTAAATTTTATTAATTTTGATTCTCTGCGTCGATCTCAATTCTTCAGCTAGGAACCTCCGTTCCTACATTGGTGACCCCGATTTCTTCGAACAATTTTCGTTGAAGTTACATCATGGACACAAATGCCGTCACCCTTAAACTGCCGCAATTTTGGGAGCAACAACCAGCCGCGTGGTTTTTCCAGGCGGAAGCCCAATTTGCAATCCGGGGAGTAGTAGCGGATTCAACCCATTATTATTACGTGGTTTCCGCCCTCAACAGCGCCACGGCCTCGTGGGTCGTCGGCCTCCTCGGGAGTCCTCCGGACGATGGCAAGTACGAAGCTTTAAAAATACGGTTACTGCAGGTTTTCGGTCTGTCCAAGTAGGAGCGCGCTCGCAGACTTATCTCCATGCCCGGCCTCGGGGACTCAAAGCCATCAGAGCTCATGAGCCAGATGCTCACGCTCTTGGGCTCGGAATCGGAATGTTTTCTGTTCCGGGAGTTGTTTCTCTGCCAGTTGCCAGAGCCAGTACAGACGGCCTTGCTGCAATATGTGGGAGCTGGTGGACACCATTGATGCTCACGGTGATCACATTTGCAGTAAGTGTTGGCTGCTCGAGGAATTCCGGCTCCGTGTTGAAGATCTGGAGTCCGAGCTTCAAACACTGAGACACATCAGGGAGGGGGAGAGTTACCTGTACTCTGTGTATCAGGAGGTAGTCACACCAATTAGATTAATTAATTCAGATGTAGTCCGTGGCCAGGGTCAGGATGGTGTGACTAGAAGTGAGGCAGGTACGGGGATCCAGGAGGTAGTGTTGGAGGAGCCGCAGCCCTTGCACTTGTCCAACAGGTTCAAGGCTCTTACTCCCTGTGAGGATGGGAACAGGGACTGCAGGGAGGATGAGCAACCTGGCCACAGCACCGTGGAGCGGGGGGCCATTCAAGTGGGGGGAGTTAAAAGAAATGTTGTAGTCGTAGGGGATAGTATCGTTAGGGTGATAGATAGAGTTCTCTGCAGCTGAGAGCGAGAGTCCCGAAGGCTGTGTTGCCTGCCCGGTGCCAGGGTTAAGGACATCTCCTCTGGACTGGAGAGAAACTTGGAGTGGGAGGGGGAGGATCCAGTTGTCGTGGTCCATGTTGGTACCAACAACATAGATAGGACAAGGAAGGAGGTTCTGCTGAGGGAGTTTGAGCAGCTAGGGGCCAAATTAAAAAGCAGAACCACAAGGGTAATAATCTCTGGATTATTACCTGAGCCACGAGCGAATTTGGCTAGGACAAATAAAATTAGAGAGTTAAATGCGCGGCTCAAAGACTGGTGTGGGAGAAATGGGTTTTGCTTCCTGGGACACTGGCACCAGTACTGGGGCAGGAGGGAGCTGTTCCATTGGGATGGGCTTCACTTGGCCAGTGCTGGGACTAGAGTCCTGGCGGATCATATAAATATGGCTGTAGAGAGGGCTTTAAACTAACTAGTGGGGGGGAGGTTCCTAGAGAGCAAATAATAGAAATGACAACAGAAAAGGTCATAGACTTAGGTAGCAGTGGGGAAATTAAAAACCAGAGCATGTCAGGAAGGGGCAGAAGGTATGGAGTAAAAGGTAAAGTAATAAAAAGGGCAAAAGCAGGAACTAAGTGTCACAAAACATCTTTGAAAGTTCTCTATCTGAATGCACGTAGCATTCGTAACAAAATAGATGAGTTAATGGCACAAATAACTACATATGGGTATGATCTTGTGGCCATTACAGAAACATGGCTGCAGGGTGACAATGCCTGGGAATTAAACATACCAGGTTATTTAATGATCAGGAAGGACAGGCAGGAAGGAAGGGGAGGTGGGGTGGCTATGTTAATAAAGGAAGGAATCACTAATACAGAGAAATGATATTGGGTCAAAAGATCAGGACAATGAAACAGTTTGGGTGGAGGTAAGGAATAATAAGGGGAAAAAAACACTAGTGGGCGTAGTCTATAGGCCTCCGAACTGTGGCAACTGTTGGACGGAGTATCAATCAGGAAATAGTTGAGGCTTGTAATAAGGGAACATCTATAATTATGGGGGATTTTAACTATCATATTAATTGGACAAATCAAATTGGGCAGGGCTGCCTTGAGGATGAGTTCATTGAGTGTATTAGGGATGGGTTTCTTGAGCAGTATGTAACTGAACCGACCAGGGGGCAAGCAACCTTAGATCTGGTCCTGTGTAACGAGACAGGATAAATTAAAAATGTCCTAGTAAAGGATCCCCTTGGAATGAGTGACCATAACATGGTTGAATTCCATATTCAATTAGAGGGTGAGAAGGTTGGATCTCAAACAAGCGTGCTAAGCTTGAATAAAGGAGACTATGAAGGTATGAGAGCGGAATTGAGTAGAGTGGATTGGGAAAATAGATTAAAGGGTAAGACGATACATGATCAGTGGTGTACATTTAAGGAGTTATTTTACAACTTCCAAAAAATATATATTCCACTGAGAAGAAAAGGGTGTAAAAGAAAAGACAGCCATCCGTGGCTAAGTAAAGAAATTAAGGATAGTATTCAACTAAAAACAAGCCAAATCTAGTGGGAGGATAGAGGATTGGGAAAACTTTAAAAGACAGCAAAAAATAACAAAAAGATTGATTAAGAAAGGGAAGATAGATTATGAAAGTAAATTAGCAAAAAATATAAAAACAGATAGTAAGAGTTTTTATAGTTACATAAAAAGAAAAAGGGTGGCTAAAGTAAATGTTGGTCCCTTAGAGGATGAGACCGGGAAATTAATGGTGGGAAATATGGAGATGGCGAAAACACTGAATGAATATTTTATATCAGTCTTTACAGTAGAAGACACTAAGAATATCCCAACACTGGACAAACAGGGGGCTAAAGGGGGGGAGGAGCTAAACACGATCAAAATCACTAAGGAAGTGGTACTCGGTAAAATAATGGGACTCAAGGCGGATAAATCACCTGGACCTGATGGCTTACATCCTAGGGTCTTGAGGGAAGTGGCGGTAGGGATTGTGGATGCATTGGTAATAATTTTCCAAAACTCCCTGGACTCGGCAATGGTCCCGGCAGACTGGAAAACTGCTAATGTAACACCCTTATTTAAAAAGGGCAGTAGACAGAAGGCTGGAAACTATAGACCGGTTAGCCTAACATCTGTGGTAGGTAACATTTTGGAGTCCATTATTAAGGAGACAGTAACAGGACATTTGGATAATCATAATTTAATAGGACAAAGTCAGCATGGTTTTATGAAGGGGAAGTCATGTTTGACAAATTTGCTGGAGTTCTTTGAGGAAGTAACATATAGGGTGGATAAAGGGGAACCAGTGGACGTAGTGTATTTAGACTTCCAAAAGGCATTTGACAAGGTGCCACACAAAAGATTATTGCTTAAGATAAAAAATCACGGGATTGGGGGTAATATTCTGGCATGAATAGAGGATTGGCTATCTAACAGAAGGCAGAGAGTTGGGATAAATGGTTCATTCTCAGACTGGCAATCAGTAACTAGTGGTGTTCCGCAGGGGTCAGTGCTGGGTCCCCAACTCTTTACAATCTATATTAACGATTTGGAGGAGGGGACCGAGTAACATATCAAAGTTTGCAGATGATACTAAGATGGGGGGGAAAGTAGTGAGTGAGGAGGACATAAAAAACCTGCAAGGGGACATAGACAGGCTAAGTAAGTGGGCAGAGATTTGGCAGATGGAATACAATACTGGAAAGTGTGAGGTTATGCACTTTGGCAGGAAAAATCGTAGAGCAAGTTATTATCTTAATGGCAAGAAACTGGAAAGTACTGAAATACAAAGGGATCTGGGGGTCCTGGTGCACGAAACTCAAAAGGTTAGTATGCAGGTGCAGCAAGTGATTAAGAAGGCCAATGGAATGTTGGCTTTCATTGCTAGGGGGATAGAATATAAAAATAGGGCGGTATTGCTTCAGTTGTACAAGGTATTGGTGAGACCGCACCTGGAATACTGCGTACAGTTTTGGTGTCCATACTTAAGAAAGGACATACTTGCTCTCGAGTCAGTACAAAGAAGGTTCACTCGGTTAATCCCAGGGATGAGGGGATGGACATATGAGGAGAGGTTGAGTAGATTGGGACTCTACTCATTGGAGTTCAGAAGAATGAGAGGCGATCTTATTGAAACATATAAGATTGTGAAGGGGTTGGATCGGGTGGATGTAGGGAAGATGTTCCCGATGATGGGTGAAACTAGAACTAGGGGGCATAGTCTTAGAATAAGGGGCTGCTCTTTCAAAACTGAGATGAGGAGGAACTACTTCACTCAGAGGGTGGTAGGTCCATAGAATATGCTGCCCCAAAAAGCTGTAGAAGCTACATCATTACATAAATTTAAAACAGAAATAGACAGTTTCCTAGAAGTAAAGGGAATTAAGGGTTACGGGGAGCGGGCAGGAATTTGGACATGAGTCTAGGTTCGGATCGGTCATGGCCCTGTGGGTAGCGGAGCGGGCCCAGAGGCCGTGTAGCCTGATCCTGCTCCTAGTTCGTGTGTCTAATTCTGTTAGATTCAGGAGATGGTTCTGTGATAGTGGATTGGCGGTTAGGATCAGATCAGCCATGATCTTATTGAATGGCGGAGCAGGCTCGAGGGGCCGATTGGCCTACTGCTGCTCCTATTTCTTATGTTCTTATGTTCTTATTCCGCGATGACGGACTGTGCTGAACTCGCTGCAGAAGTGGATAAAATTTTCACCGTCACGCAACAATGTTGTGCGGCCACGAGGTGCCCATCATCGTGGTTAGCACTGTTGCCTCAGCGCCAGGGACCCAGGTTCGAATCCGGCCTCTGGTGACTGTCTGTGTGGAGTTTGCACATTCTCCCCGTGTTTGCGTGGGTTTCCTCCGGGTGCTCCGGTTTCCTCCCACAGTCCAAAGATGTGCGGGTTAGGTTGATTGGCTATGATAAATTGACCCTTAGTGTTAGGGGGATTAAATGCGTGGGGTTACGGGGATAGGGTGGGATATGTGTTGGTGCAGGGGTTACGGGGATCGGGTGGGATATGTGTCGGTGCAGGCTCGATGGGCCGAAATGGCCTCTATCTGCACTGTGGGGTTTCTGTGTGATTCTGTGTGAAGAGCGAAGCCGACTCCTCCGCCAGCAGGCTGGTGTGCATACCACGCTCGTTTTGGCACAAAAGCCAGATGGTGCCGTCCTCCCTGCAGTTTTTCCCCCCCAAAAAAACCTACCTCAAACCAGCGGTTTCTGAGAAGGGCGACAGGGCCTGAGGGACACGCCAGAGTTGCGATGGCCGTCGGTTCCGCAGGGAAACTCCTTTATATCACAGACTCCCTGTCGGGTCGATGTTTTCTCTGATACTGGCTCCCAGTGCAGTATCCTACCAGCGTCGAAGCTCGATCTTCAATCCGGCGGTCACGGTCCCTCCCTCGAGGCAGCCAATGGTGCGGCCATCCGCACGTTCGGAAAGCGTAGGGTCCAGTTGCGTTTTGGCGGCCAGCATTTCGTTTGGGAGTTCATCACGGCGAAGTCTCACAGGCCATCCTGGGGGCAGATTTTTTTTGCGCCAATGGTTTTCTCGTCGACGTCCGGCACTGCCGGTTAATCAACGCGGCCACCTTTCATTCGGTCCCCTGCCACCGCAGCACCGCTGTGTCTTGGTCAGTTGTCTGTGCATTCCCATCTCCAGATGAGTTCTCGTGTCTTCTCGGTGAGTTTCCGGAGCTCACCAGGCCCACTTTTTCTTCTTCAGTTGCAAGGCACGGTGTGGCGCACCACATTACCACGACAGGATCCCCAGTTTATGCACGGGCTCGAAGGCTGGAACCCGGTAAACTCGCAGCCGCAAAGGCGGAGTTCCATACCATGGAGCGCCTGGGAATTATTTGACGATCGAATAGTCCTTGGTCTTCACCATTACACATCGTTACTAAACCAGGCGGCGGATGGCGACCATGCGGCGACTACAGACGCCTGAATGAAGCTACTGCTCCAGATCGGTACCCGACTCCTCACTTACAGGATTTTTTGGCCCACCTGGCAGGGAATTCCATCTTTTCCAAAGTAGACCTTGTCCGGGGGTATCATCAAGTGCCCGTTCATCCTCAGGACGTCCCCAAAACCGCTGTCATCACGCCTTTCGGGCTCTTTGAGTTCCTTCGTATGCCGTTTGGGTTGAAGAACGCAGCGCAAGCCTTCCAGCGTCTCATGGATTCTGTGTTACGCGATATGCGTCTACCTCGATGACATCCTCATCGCCAGTACCAGCAAGAAAGAGCGCATTACGCACTTGCGTACCCTTTTTTCTCGTCTCAGCCAGCATGGCCTTATTATCAACCCGGCCAAGTGCCAGTTTGGCTTACAAAGCATTGATTTTCTGGGACACAGAATCACCTCAGAAGGCGCCGTTCCGCTGGCTACGAAGGTGGAGGCAGTTACCTCGTTCCCGCGTCCTCAGACCATCGGCGCTCTCCAGGAATTCCTGGGGATGGTCAATTTTTATCATCGTTTCATCCCCAAGGCGGCCCTGTTAATGCAACCATTGTACGAGGCTCTAAAAGGTAAATCGGGTAAAGACCCCATCGGCTGGACACCCCAGATGGACCAGGCGTTCCTCAACACTAAGGACGTTTTGGCTGATGCGACCATGTTAGCACATCCTCTTCCAGGTGTAACCATTGCCCTTACCACAGATGCATCTGACTATGCCATTGGGGCAGTGCAGGAGCAATTGGTCAATGGCACGTGGCAACCACTGGCTTTCTTCAGCTGCCAATTGCGAAAAAATGAACGCAAATACAGTACCTTTAATAGGGAGTTGTTGGCACTTTTCCTGGCCATCCACCATTTTCGCTTCTTACTAGAAGGACGCCCATTCACGGCTTTCATAGACCACAAGCCACTTACGTTTGCCATGGCCAAGACAGCGGAACCATGGTCGGCTCGGCAACAACGTCATCTTACGTTCATATCAGAATTTACAACGGACATACAACATGTGTCTGGCAAGGACAACCTGGTGGCGGATTGTCTCTCCCGCGCCCCGGTCCACGCAGTCCACCTGGGAGTCGACTATGTTGGTTTGGCAGAAGAACAGATGGCAGACCCTGAAGTGCAGGCGTACCCGACCACACCTTCCAGCTTACAAGTGGCTGATGTCAGTTTTCAGGCCGCAGGGACCACACTCCTTTGCGACACCTCGATGGGAGTCCCCCGACCAATTGTACCAGTCGAATGGCGCAGGAGAGTTTTCGACGCAATCCACGGTTTGTCGCACCCTGGTGTGAGGGCTTCACAACGACTCATGGCAAAGAAGTTCGTCTGGAAAGGCATGCATCTCGACGTCCGTGACTGGACCAATACCTGCGTGAGTTGCCAGAAGTCCAAAATCCAACGCCATGTTAAGGCCCCAGTGACCACTTTTCCAGTTCCAGAGCGTCGCTTCGACCATGTTCACGTGGACCTGGTTGGCCCTCTCCCTTCTTCTCGTGGTTTCACGCATCTCCTCACCGTGGTAGACCGCACCACCCGGTGGCCAGAGGCAATTCCTTTGGTTGCCACCACAGTGGCGGACGTTTCCAGAGCCTTCATCTCGTCATGGGTGGCTCGGTTCAGGGTACCGGCTGACATCTCCTCCGACCGAGGACCTCAATTTACCTCGGAACTTTGGAATGCCGTGGCTCAGGGTTTGGGTACCAAGCTTCATCGCACCACCGCCTATCATCCACAGGCAAACGGTCTGTGCAAGAGATTTCACCGGTCCCTTAAAGCTGCACTGCGTGCTAGTCTTCATGGGACTGGTTGGGTGGACAGGCTCCCTTGGGTGCTGCTGGGTCTTCGCACGGCTCCTAAGGACGACCTGCAATGTTCTTCTGCAGAACTGGTTTACGGCCAACCACTCAGAGTTCCTGGCGATTTTCTTCCTCCTCACACGGAACCCTGGTCCGCAGCTCAGCAGCTCGTCAGCCACCAGGAGGCGGCTAAGAATTTCATCCCAGTGCCTACGTCTCATCACAACCTGCAGCGCTCCCATGTCCTGGTGGAGCTTAAGAGCGCCGAATACGTTTTCATTCATCAAGATACTCACAGAGACCCGCTCAAACCGCCTTACACTGGTCCGTTCTGTGTCATCTCGTCAGGTGACAAGTCTTTCACAGTCGACGTCGGCGGTAAGCCTGACCACATCTCCATCGACCGGTTAAAACCGGCTCATCTGGATCTGAGCAAGCCAGTCGTCCCCGCTCAACCGCCTCGTCGTGGGCGTCCACCGTCGACCGTCGGTCCAGTACAGCCACAGCCAGCCACCACTTCTCCTACGCCTGCGGCACCATCCCAACCACGGCCAACTGCCAGTTCGTCTTCTAGCGCTCCGTTCCAGTTGCCAGAGACTTGTCAGACCCCCTTCTCGTCTTACCTTTTCTGTTAAAGACAATTCTGGGGGGGCGTATGTGGTAGAGCCACCAGGGGATTCAGGACAATTGTTTATAATTCCTTTAACAGCAATGTAGTGCAACCGGGGGCTGCACCTTTAATGTATCTGTTAACTGTACTATGGCTTCTTTCCTTTACTCCGCGTGATGACGTCATGCCGCCCGTCACGTGATCCCCCAACGGCGGAAAGAACGTGATGATGTCATGACGTCAGTGCTCGGAACCTTCTAGCAGTTCTAGAGAGGCTTTCAATCAGACCAGACCTATTTGCATTGTATCCAGCAGTTTACTGTTTAACTTCGTTTGTTCATTAAATTTTATTGTTTTTGATTCTCTGCGTCGATCTCAATTCTTCAGCTAGGAACCTCCGTTCCTACAGTATTATCATTTTGATGTTTGTGGGAGCTTGCTGTGTGCAAATTGGCTGCCGCGTTTCCTACATTATAACAGTGACTACACTTCAAAAGTACATCATTGGCTGTAAAGCGCTTTGGGACGTCCTGAGGTAATGAAAGGTGCTATAGAAATGTGAGTCTTTTTCTTTCTTACCTTTGATGAGCTCTGTCTTCATCAAGTAATATTACACCCTCACTATCGCCTCTGATTTCAAATGCAGCTCCCTCACTTCCTCCATCACTAAAGCTGCCTCCATCAAGCTTTGTTTCCTGTTTTGAGCCAAACACTTAGAATCGCAGGGGGCTAAATTGGGCCATGTATCACCCATTTTTTAGGTGCTATGTGGCCACATAAGACTTGAAAATGCACAGGATGCCATCTTGGCAAATAGGGAGGTGTTGCTTCAGTTGTACAAGGTATTGGTGAGACCGCACCTGGAATACTGCGTACAGTTTTGGTGTCCATACTTAAGAAAGGGCATACTTGCTCTCGAGTCAGTACAAAGAAGGTTCACTCGGTTAATCCCGGGGATGAGGGGATGGACATATGAGGAGAGGTTGAGTAGATTGGGACTCTACTCATTGGAGTTCAGAAGAATGAGAGGCGATCTTATTGAAACATATAAGATTGTGAAGGGGTTGGATCGGGTGGATGCAGGGAAGATGTTCCCGATGATGGGTGAAACTAGAACTAGGGGGCATAGTCTTAGAATAAGGGGCTGCTCTTTCAAAACTGAGATGAGGAGGAACTACGTCACTCAGAGGGTGGTAGGTCCATGGAATATGCTGCCCCAAAAAGCTGTAGAAGTTACATCATTACATAAATTTAAAACAGAAATAGACAGTTTCCTAGAAGTAAAGGGAATTAAGGGTTACGGGGAGCGGGCAGGAATTTGGACATGAGTCTAAGGTTCGGATCGGTCATGGCCCTGTGGGTAGCGGAGCGGGCCCAGGGGCCGTGTAGCCTGATCCTGCTCCTATTTCGTGTGTCTAATTCTATTAGATTCAGGAGATGGTTCTGTGATAGTGGATTGGCAGTTAGGATCAGATCAGCCATGATCTTATTGAATGGCGGAGCAGGCTCGAGGGGCCGATTGGCCTACTCCTGCTCCTATTTCTTATGTTCTTATGTAACATGCAGGGCAGCGAGATGTTGACCCGAATCACTGTGCACTGCTGCTTTGAAGCCACCGCTACCATTTTATGAGCTCTACACTCCAGCCAATGGCCTGCATTAACCTCGCACAGCTGAACACGATGTTAAACAGAATGAAGGACGTTCCCCCCCCACCAGCGGCACAATTTGAAGGGATCATGGAGTACTTACAAGTTAGTTGCTGGATTATTTTCTCTGGCTTCTGGTGCCATTGTATGTGTTTTTGGAGGTTTCCTATACTTGTCTAAAGTTTGAATAGTCTACAGGGAGTGGTGCGGCTGGTCTTGCAGTACTTTTCTTGTTGTATAAAAGCTTGTGCTGAAAGAAGTTGCTTCCATGGTTGGCTTGTTACGGCTTCCTCTGGGAATTGAGCATGACTGGGGGAATGAAGAGAGGCCATGCAGAACAGGACAAGCTGCTAGAAGAGGGAGGAGGGGGGCGGGGGGAGAAGGGCTCTCAGCAGGAGGCCATATCCACCAAGGGTCTTCAAGGAGAAATTCTCTTCACTAAAGAGGTCATGAGTGAAATTTGCCAACTGCTGTAGCCACAACTGCAGTCTCAAAGTAGGGCAAGGACCGTATTGCCTGTGGCTGTCAAGGTGACCGTGGCTCTTAATTTTTCTGCGTCTGGCTCCTTTCAGACTGCTGCTGGAGATATAAGCAACATCTCACAGTCTGCTGCATAGGGGAGGTCACTGAGGTTCCCTGTACACAGAAACAGTTTCAGCGCATTTCCTCTTGCCAGGCGGAGCGAGCGCGAGGGTTTGCACGGATTGCAGGCTTCCCCATGGTGCCATTGACTGCACGCACATTGCCTTGTATACACCTCATGTGAACTCGGGCATTTTCATGAACTGAAAGGGATTCCACTCCCTCAAGGTGCAGCTGGTGTGCGACCACAGGCAGCGCACCATGCAGGCCAATGCCCATTATCCTAGCAGCAGTCACAATTCCTTCATTCTGCGGCAGTCCTCTGAGCCACCTGTATCAGACCCCACCATCGCAAGTCAAAGGCTGGCTACTGGCTCACAAGGGTCCGAATCCCCCGCACACATGCACAGCAGGCCTACAATGAGAGCACACTGGCACAAAAAAAATGATAGAGCACACCATCGGGGTCCTCAAGCAATGCTTCCGCTGCCTGGACCTGCAGTACTCAGCTGAGCGGCTGTCAAGATTTGTAGCTGCATGCTGTACAATCTCGCTTACATGAGCGAACACCCCTTGCCACCACCTCTCGGGCGAGAAGCAGGAGCATGAGGAAGAGGAGGACGTGGAGGAAGAGGAAGGGAGGCTACAACATAAACAACCCCTTTCTGCCAGAGAGCTATGTAATCAGACTATTCATGAGCAGTACCAATAACCTCAACCTCACCTCCCCATTCACCAACAGTCCCACACTCCTCACCTTTCCTCTAT
Source organism: Somniosus microcephalus (assembly GCF_052327205.1). NCBI lineage: Eukaryota > Metazoa > Chordata > Chondrichthyes > Squaliformes > Somniosidae > Somniosus > Somniosus microcephalus. The sequence goes on from NC_141005.1 coordinate 58,592,370, forward strand.
CACTGACCATCACTTCGTTCATTTTCCGACAAGACAAAAATAAAAACCACCAGAAAATGCATATTCAAATCCGATTTTATAAATTCACTCATTAAATAATGCATACAAAAATAACCTAATCACCCTTGTGCATTCCCTTAGTGCCTGTCTTCTGTGTGCCTTTGCCTATCCTAGTGCTCCTATGAGGTGCTTCCCCAGTGACTGCAGCATGGCTGGTAGAAGCCTGCTGATCTTCAATTGAGGAGACTGCAGATGGTCTTGGAAAATGATCTCGAGCAGTTCTGGGCCTACAGGGCCCAGCTTCAGACTGTACCATCACAGCCTGGGCTGCACCAGCCTGGACTGGCTGACTGACAAGCAGCAGCTAGGGCACTGGCCGAGTTGCAGGGGTGGGAGCAGGAATGCTGTCACCCTGAGAGGACAGTAGGTTCATGCTCCATGGTGGCTGCGAGTATAAAATCGCATGATGGTGTCTCTTCATCTTCACTGTTTTCTTCATCTTCCTTCTCTGACTGGGAAGGTTCCAGTTCTTGGGTTTCTGAAATGAAAAAGGGACAACAGTTGAAATGCGATGAGGGGAGAGCCATTGTTTTCAGTCCGTGCCACAAACTCCGTTCCCTAGCCACTGACTCCATCCCTCTCCCTAACATCTGACTGAGGCTGAACCACACTGTTCGCAACCTTGGTGTCATATTTGACCCTGAAATGACTTTCCGACCATACATCCGCAGCATAACTAAGACCGCCTATTTCCACCTCCATAACATCACCTGTCTCCGCCCTTGCCTCAGCTCATCCACTGCTGAAACCCTCATCCTTGCCTTTGTTACCTCTAGACTTGCCTATTTCTACGCACTCCTGGCTGGCCTCCCACATTCCACCCTACGTAAACTTGAGGTCATCCAAAACTCGGCTGCTCGTGTCCTAATTCGCACCAAGTCCCGTTCGCCTATCACCCCTGTGCTCGCTGACCTACATTGGCTCCTGGTTAAGCAATGCCTCGATTTTAAAATTCTCATCCTTGTTTTCAAATCCCTCCATGGCCTGGTCCCTTCCTATCTCTGTAATCTCCTTCAGCCCCACAACCCCCCAAGATATTTGTGCTCCTCTAATTCTGCCCTCTTGAGCATCCCTGATTATAATCGCTCAACCATTGGTGGCCGTGCCTTCTGTTGCCCAGGCCCTAAGCTCTGGAATTCCCTGCCTAAACCTCTCCGCCTCTCTACCTCTCTTTCCTCCTTTGAGACGCTCCTTAAAACCTACCTCTTTGACCAAACTTTTGGTCACCTGCCCTAATTTCTCCTTATGTGGCTTGGTGTCAAATTTTTTGTCTTATAATACTCCTGCGAAGCACCTTGGGATATTTCACTACATTAAAGGCGCTATATAAATACAAGTTGTTGTTGTTGAGAGGAGAAAGTAAGAAGTGCGTGCTTACACCATCTGCAGCTTCTAAGTCAGAAGAGATTGTGGGATGAGGGAGAAGTGGGAAGAGAGAAGGAGGATTAGGTATGCAGATACCCTCATCATCGATCTTGCCAGCCCCATCAGTGGCCACGGCCTCAGTGATGCCCCTTCCCATGATGGCCAGCACTGTCTCCTCCATGGGGGTTAAAACATGCAGGCGTGCGTGTCCTCCTCCAGTTCTTTCCTGCTATCTCCTGTTATGCGCCACCTTCTCCTACAAAAAGAGGTGTGTCAGTGAGTGTCCTGCAATATGTTTGGGTGATGTGGCTGTCATAGTTGAACAGCTGGCAGTGTGAGTTGTGGGTGCAGGGCTTGCAACAGTGCTAAGTGTGTGAGGGTGAGGTGAACCATATGAATTGAGGGGTTGAGTACTGATTGACAGAGGTTATGGGTAGGTGGGTGATGGGGGTGTAGTGAATTGAGCAGTGGACGGGGGTCGTGGTGCAGTTGGTAGGATGTGCCATTTGAAGATTGAACTTCCTCACCTTAATAACCCATGTCAGATCATTAAACTTCTTCCTGCACTGCATCCATGTTCTTGGAGCAACATTCCTGGCATTGACCTCTGCCGTTACTTCTTCCCACTGCTTCTTGAGCGTATGTCTGGAGACCTCCTGCCCCCCTGCAGATACAGGGCCTCTTTCCCTCTCTCCACGTCTGCACCAAGACCTCCAGTGCATTGTCAGAAAGCCTTGGTGTTCGCTCTCTCGCTTGTTCAGCCATTCCTCAAGTATCACAGCACCGATTCACTATACAAAGGACTCCCACCACTTCTTGCAGCTACAATGCACCTCCCCTTTAAGAGGTGCAGGCTGCCTTTAAGCAGCGCTATCCACCCATGATATCAGGCCCGCTGCTCATGCGTGCAGCCAATGAACAGTGCGGATAGCACTGGCTGTACTAAGCAATCATGCAAAGCAACAGGAGGACGAATTTACCGTGCTGCCTGCAACGCAATGAACGGGAGCAGGCTAATCACGTACTGCGATCCCCTGTTTTCAGGAGTTACTCCTGTGCCGGCTCTTTGAAAGAACTATCTAATTAATCCCACTCCCTGCTCTTTCCCCATAGCCCTGCAAATGTTTCCCCTTCAAGTATTTATCCAATTCCCTTTTGAAAGTTATTATTGAATTTGCTTCCACCTCCATTTCAGGCAGCACATTCAAGATCATAGCCACTCGCTGCATAAAAAATGCCTCCTCATCTCGCCTCTGGTTCTTTTGCCAATTACCTTAACTCTGTGTCCTCTGGTTATCGATCCTTCTGCCACTGGAAACAGTTTCTCCTGATTTACTCTATCAAAACCCTCCATGATTTTGAACTGTAGGAACGGAGGTTCCTACCTGAATAATGGAGTTTGACTCAGTGAATCAAAATAACAGTTTAATAAACAAACAAGTTGACTGGTAAACTACAGGAGAAGGATTACACAGGTCTGTCTTGCTTGCCAGGCCCTCGAAGACTGCTTTAAGGCCCTGGAAGCTGACATCATGACATCATCACGTTCTCCACGCCACTCGCGGTCATGTGATCGGCGTCATGACATCATCACGCAGAGTGCAAGAAAGTACATACAGTATAGTTAACAGACAGTTTAAAGGTGCAGTCCACAGCTGCACTACACTGTAGTTAAAGGGATTATTACTAATTGCCCTGAGTCTCTTGGTGGCTCCGCCACAGGCGCCCCCCCAGAATTCTCTTTAACAGACAGTGTCAAACGAACAGGAGGTTTGATCCGAGCGACTACGAAACTCAGGCAGCAGCAGTGGAACGTTGGGAGACGAGCTGGTGCTTGGCTGTGTCTGAAGCGGCGCATCAGGCGTGGAGGAAACAGTAGCAGGAGGTGTGGGCGAGGATGAGGCAGAAGCAGCCGGTTCAATGGCGGGCTGTTGCATAACTGGTTTGGCGGTCAACGGTGGTCGTCCACGGCGAGGTGGCTGGGCAGCAACAACTGGTTCACTCCGATCTAGATGGGCTGGTAAAAACGTAATCGGAGCTCATGAGTTCTGCCGGAACATGAGGCCTCTGTAGGTTGTGATGCGAGGTTGGAATAGGCAGGAAATTCTTTGCCGCCTCGTGATGCTGAAGGAGCTGCTGAGCTGGCGACCACGGTTCTGTATGTGGAGGGAGGAAATCCCCTGGTACTCGAAGTGCTTGACCGTAGACTAACTCAGCCGATGAAGACTGGAGGTCATCTTTGGGGACTGTGCGGAGGCCTAGCATCACCCAGGTTAGTCTGTCCACCCAGTTGGGTCCACGCAAGCTGGCACGGAGGGACGCCTTGAGAGACCGATGAAACCTCTCGCACAGACCATTCGCCTGCGGATGGTAAGCGGTGGTACGGTGCAGCTTGGTACCCAAGCCCTGTGCAACTGCATTCCACAACTCTGACGTGAATTGTGGACCTCGGTCGGAAGAGATGTCAGATGGCACCCCAAACCGAGCCACCCACGACGAAATGAACGCCCTGGAGACGTCTGCTGCAGTGGTAGCGACCAAGGGAATCGCCTCTGGCCACCTGGTGGTGCGATCCACTACCGTCAGGAGATGCGTAAAACCCCGCGAAGCGGGGAGAGGACCCACTAAGTCCACGTGTACGTGATCAAATCGTCGTTCTGGCACCGGGAAGATGGCCACTGGAGCCTTAACATGACGATGGACCTTTGATTTTTGACAGTCCACGCAATTGTTTGTCCAGTCCCGAACGTCCGAATGCATCCCATTCCAAACAAATTTGTGGGACATGAGCTGTTGTGAAGCTCGCATCCCCGAGTGTGATAAACCGTGTATAGCCTGGAAAATTTTCTTACGCCATTCAACCGGCACAATGGGCCAGGGCACTCCCATGGATGTGTCGCACAAGAGCGTGGTTCCTGCTGCTTGGAACATAACATCGGCTACCTGCAAACTGGAAGGCATGGTCCGATACGCCTGTACTTCGGGATCTGCCAGTTGTTCTTCCGCCAACCCGACGAAATTGATTCCCAGGTGAACTGCCTGGACTGGAGCACGTGAAAGGCAATCAGCCACGAGATTATCTTTGCCGGACACATGTCGTAAATCCGTCGTAAATTCGGATATAAATGTAAGGTGGCGCTGTTGCCAAGCTGACCACGGCTCCGCCGTTTTGGCCATTGCGAAAATGAGCGGCTTGTGGTCCACGAATGCAGTGAACGGGCGCCCTTCTAGGAGAAAATGGAAATGCCGGATGGCCAAAAACAGGGCCAGCAACTCCCTGTCAAAAGTGCTATATTTTCGCTCGTTCTTGCGCAGTTGGCGGCTGAAAAAAGCCAACGGCTGCCAAGTCCCGTCAACCCATTGTTCCTGAACCGCCCCAATGGCATAGTCGGAGGCATCGGTAGTGAGGGCGACGGTCGCACCCGGGAGTGGATGTGCAAGCATGGTTGCATCTGCCAACGCCGCCTTGGTGTCAAGGAATGCCTGGTCCATCTGTGGTGTCCAAGTGATAACGTCCTTGCCCGACTTCCCTTTGAGTGCTTCGTACAGTGGCTGCATCGACTGGGCTGCCTTGGGGATGAAACGATGATAAAAATTTACCATCCCCAGGAACTCCTGAAGAGATTTGAGTGTGTGAGGCCGCGGGAATGCCGTAACTGCCTCTACCTTGGTGGCCAGTGGGACGGCGCCTTCTGAGGTAATCCTGTGCCCCAGAAAGTCAATGCTGATTAACCCAAACTGGCATTTGGCTAGGTTTATGATGAGGCCGTGTTGGCTGAGACGGGCAAAGAGTGTGCGTAAATGGACCATGTGCTCCTTCATATCCTTACTAGCGATGAGAATGTCATCCAAGTAAATGAAAATGAAGGGAAGGTCCCGTAACACAGAATCCATGAGTCGCTGGAAGGCCTGAGCCGCGTTTTTCAATCCGAACGGCATTCGGAGGAACTCAAAAAGGCCGAACGGTGTGATGACCGCCATTTTGGGGACGTCCTGAGGGTGCACAGGAACTTGGTGATATCCGCGGACGAGAGCCACTTTGGAAAATACTGAGTTGCCAGTCAGATGGGCCGAAAAATCTTGTATATGTGGTATTGGATACCTATCCGGCGTAGTGGCTTCGTTAAGGCGTCTGTAATCCCCGCAAGGCCTCCATCTGCCGCCTGGTTTAGGGACAATGTGCAGTGGGGAGGACCAAGGACTGTCGGAGCGTCGGACAATCCCGAGACGCTTCATGGTCTGAAACACCGCCTTTGCAGCCGCAAGCTTTCCGGGTTCCAATCTTCGTGCCCGAGCGTAAACAGGCGATCCCGTCGTGGTGATGTGATGCGCCACACCGTGCCTCGCGACTGCTGCCGAAAATGTAGGCCTGGTGAGCTCCGGAAACTCGCCGAGCAGGCGCGTAAACCCGTCTTGCGATGGAACCGCACAGGCGACCAACCAGGAGACGGCAGTGCTGCGGTGGCAAGGCACCGCGTGGAAAGTGGACGCATTAATGAGTCGGCAGTGTTGGACGTCGACCAGAAAGCCGTTGGCACAGAAAAAATCAGCCCCCAGGATGGCCTGTGATACTTTAGCCGTTATAAACTCCCACACAAAACGCTGACCACCGAGGGTTAAATTGACTGTCCGTTTACCGAACATGTGAATAGCCGCGCCATTGGCTGCCTCAAGGGAAGGACCGTGACTGCCAGATTGCAGATCCAGCTTTGAAGCTGGCAGAATACTGCACTGGGAACCAGTGTCGCACAGGAATCGTCGTCCCGTCATGGAATCCGTAATGTAGAGGAGTTTTCCCGCTGAACCGACTGCCATGGTGAACTGGACGTGTTTTTCAGAAGCTCGCGGGCTTGCTGGAGATTTTTTTTGGGCGAAACTGCAGGGAGGACGGCAGCACCAAGCCTTGGCGCCAAAACGGGCGTGGTACGCACACCAGCCTGCTGGAGGAGGGCTGGGCTTCGCTCGCATGGGGGAAAGGCGCTTCGTGGCTGCATAACACTGCTGTGTGACCGTAAAAATCTTGTCTGCCTCCGCAGCGAGCTGGGCACAGTCCGTAATTGCAGAACTGGCTAAGGCTGCCGGAACTGGTTCAGGTAGCTGGCAGAGGAAGAGTTCTCGGAACAAAAAACATTGGGGCTCCGAACCCAAAAGTGTGAGCATCTGGCTCATGAGTGCTGATGGTTTTGAGCCCCCGGGGCTGGGCATAGAAATAAGCCTGTGTGCGCGTTCCGACTTATTTAGACCAAACACCTGTAGCAAACGAGTTTTTAGAGCTTCATACTTGCCCTCTGCCGGTGGATTGCCAAGGAGGCTGACGACCCGCGAGGCCGTGGCGCTGTCGAGAGCGGAGACCACGTAATAATAACGTGTCGAATCCACTGTAAATTCCCGGAGTGCGAACTGGGCTTCTGCCTGGAAAAACCATGCTGCTGGTTGCTGTTCCCAGAACTGCGGCAATTTGAGGGCGACGGCGTTCGTGTTCATTATGAATAACTCAACGAAAGTTGTCCGACGAGATCGGGGTCACCAATTGTAGGAACGGAGGTTCCTACCTGAATAATGGAGTTCGACTCAGTGAATCAAAATAACAAAGTTTAATAAACAAACAAGTTAACTGGTAAACTACAGGAGAAGGATTACACAGGTCTGTCTCGCTTGCCAGGCCCTCGAAGACTGCTTTAAGGCCCTGGAAGCTGACATCATGATGTCATCACGTTCTCCGCGCCACTCGCGGTCACGTGATCGGCGTCATGATGTCATCACGCAGAGTGCAAGAAAGTACATACAGTATAGTTAACAGACAGTTTAAAGGTGCAGTCCACGGCTGCACTACACTGTAGTTAAAGGGATTATTACTAATTGCCCTGAGTGTCTTGGTGGCTCCGCCACAGAACACTATTAAATCTTTTCTTAATCTTCTCTGCTCTAAGGAGAACACTCCCAGCTTAGAGTCATAGGTCTAGAAATTGGGTTGGGGCGCAAAAGTCGGCGGAGCGCAGGATTTAGTGCAGCGATCGGAGTGATAGCGATCGCCAGAAATTCAGTTTCAGTGCCCCTCGAGGGACACGAGGCGAGGCTCGAGGCGTTCCGCGTCCCTCTTAGGGCGCTGAAACTGATTATCGCAGCGCAACGTGCCGCAGCACCACATGCTGCGGCACGGCACGCTGCGGTACTGCAGGCCTTCCTCCCCCTGTTAAGGGGGAGGTGCCTGCAACAGCGCGATCCCCGATCACGAGTGCTGGCAAATGAGCCCGGCACCAAGGAGAAGTGCCGGGCTCTCGGGAAACAGCCGGCAATGCCCGGTTAGGAGGCTGGGGACGGAGGTGCTGGCAGGCGGCCGCCGAAGAAGCGGCCGCCCCGCACCTCCACCTTAACTTGCGCCGCTGCCGGCACAGTAAGGCCACGTGAACCGGGCGCGGGTAGCGAGCGGCGCAACTGCGGCGTTCGCTACCAAATATCGCGAACGGAGCACGAATGGGGCGCTGCGCACACCGATGATGTCATCGGTGGTGGCGCAGCGCAAATGCCTAACGCCACCATTAGTGCCCCTACTGAATATCGCCGCAGACGCAGCCAGTGGCGCTACAGCTACTGACTGCCTCTTTAGGCGCTAACAGGTGGCGCTACTCACCCAATTTCTCCCCCATAGAATCATAGGCCTAGAAGTTGGGGCGGAGCGCAGGATTTAGCGCAGCAGTCGGAGTGATAGCGATCGCCAGAAATTCAGTTTCAGTGCCCCTCGAGGGACACGGGGCGAGGCTCGAGGCGCTCTGCGTCCCTCTTAGGGCGCTGAAACTGATTATCGCAGCGCAACATGCCGCAGCGCCACATGCTGCGGCACGGCACGCTGCGGTACTGTAGGCCTTCCTCCCACTGTTAAGGGGGAGGTGCCTGCAACAGCGCGATCCCCGATCGCGAGTGCCGGCAAATGAGCCCGGCACCAAGAAGTGCCGGGCTCTCGGGAAACAGCCGGCAATGCCGCGGGGGGGGGGGTTAGGAGGCTGGGGACGGAGGTGCTGGCAGGCGGCCACCGAAGAAGCGGCCGCCCCGCACCTCCACCTTAACTTGCACCGCTGCCGGCACAGTAAGGCCCCGTGAACCGGGCTCGGGTAGCGAGTGGCGCAACTGCGGCGTTCGCTACCAAATATCGCGAACGGGGCACGAATGGGGCGCTGCGCACACCGATGACGCCATCGGTGGTGGCGCAGCACAAATGCCTAATGCCACCATTAGCGCCCCTACTGAATATAGCCGCAGGCGCAGCCAGTGGCGCTACAGCCACTGACTGCCTCTTTAGGCGCTAACAGGTGGCGCTACTCACCCAATTTCTCCCCCATACCCTTCAGCCCATCGCGTCCGCGCCAGCCATCAAGCCCTGTCTAATCTAATCCCATTTTCCAGCATTTGGTCCGTAGCCTTGTATGCTATGGCATTTCAAGTGCTCATCCAAATGCTTCTTGAATGTTGTGAGGGTTCCTGCCTCTACCACCCTTTCAGGCAGTGAGTTCCAGATTCCAACCACCCTCTGGGTGAAAAAGTTTTTCCTCAAATCCCTTCTAAACCTCCTGCCCCTTACCTTGAAACTATGCCCCCTTGTTATTGACCCCTCTACTAAGGGAAAAGTTCCTTTCTATCCACCCTATCTATGCCCCTCATAATTTTGTATACCTCAATCAGGTCCCCCCTCAGCCTTCTCTGCTCCAAGGAAAACAACCCCAGCCTGTCCAGTCTTTCTTCATAGCTGAAGCGCTCCAGCCCAGGTAACATCCTGGTAAATCTCCTCTGCACCCTCTCCAAAGCAATCACATCCTTCCTATAGTGTGGCGACCAGAACTGCACACAGTACTCCAGCTGTGGCCTTACCAGCGTTTTGTACAGCTCCATCATAACCTCCCTGCTCTTGCCTTCATTAGCCGAGGCATAGAATATAAGTATCCCATATGCCTTTTAAACCACCTTATCCACCTGTTCTGCTGCCTTCAGGGATCTATGTACATGCACACCAAGGTCCCTCTGATCCTCTGTCTTTCCTAGGGTCTTACCATTCATTGTGTATTCCCTTGCCTTGTTAGTCCTCCCAAAATGCATCACCTCACACTTTTCAGGGTTAAATTCCATTTGCCACTGTTCCGCCCATCTGACCAATCCATCTATATCGTCCTGTAGCCTGAGGCTTCCCGCCTCGCTATTTACCACCCCACCAATTTTCGTGTCATCTGCGAACTTACTGATCATACCTTTTACATTCACATCCAAATCATTAATGTAGACCACAAACAGCAAGGAACCCAGCACCGATCCCTGCGGTACCCCACAGGACACAGGCTTCCAGTCACAAAAACAACCTTCCACCATCACCCTCTGCCTTCTGCCACTAAGCCAGTTTTGGATCCAATGTGCCAAGGCACCCTGGATCCCATGGGCTCTTACCTTCCTGAGCAGTCTCCTATGTGGGACTTTATCAAAAGCCTTATTGAAATCCATGTAAACCATACTTTAGGGACAATGTCAAGGCCTTAGAGAGGGTGCGGAGGAGATTTACTAGAATGGTTCCAGGGATGAGGGACTTCAGTTATGTGGAGAGACTGGAGAAGAAGCAAGGCTTGTTGCAGACCTTAAATGCAGCAGCAATGATGATGTCATCGGAGGCGAGTTTCAGACTGAACAAACTAATTGGCCCATGGGTTCCCACACGTTGGAACTCAATTGCCCACTTAAGTTAAAATCGCTTCATTCTCCCACATCGATTTAGAATCGGTGTGAGTGAAGGAGTGAGTGTAGAGAATCCATAGCATAGATGTGGGCCAATTAGTTTGTTCAGTCTGAAACTCACCTCCGATGACATCATCATTGCTGCTGCATTTAAGGTCTGCAACAAGCCTTGCTTCTTCTGCAGACTGCCAACCTTTTGGCCTTTCATGCTACAGGGATCTGGAGGCAGAATGACCAGCGAGAGACCTAGGTCTGCTCCCAGGTTTGATGATGTTACCCTGCAAGCTTTAGTGGAGGGAGCAAGAGCCAATAAAGAGGTGCTCTTCCCTTCAGGGAGGAAGAAGCCTCCCCAGCAGACCAAGGCTGTGTGGGTCCAGGTGGCAGAAGAGGTCAACTCTTTGTCGATAGCTCGCAGAACCTGGCTTCAGTGCAGGAAGAGGTTTCATGACCTTCAGCGCACTGGAAAAGTGAGTATGACTTTCCCATCACCCGCAATCTGATCCCCATTGCCTCTCCTCACCAGCACTCAGCTTTAGCAATCTCTTCCTCCACATCCCACTTGACACTGACATCCATGCACCCTTGCCCATTCCCTCTCTCTCTATGGTCACATTCACCTAACTATTCGACTAAGCAGCCCTCACACTCCCTATCACTGTGATACTATGAAAACAACTTACAACACACAGGGAGGGCCCTTGGTCTTGCCACCTCACTCCATCTTTGTCTCCTCCTAAGCATCTATGTTATGGATTCTCTACACTCTCTCCTTCATTCTCACTCAACCTCCACTTGTCTCCCTCATTGCAGGAAAAGAGAGCTCACAATAAGAAGGAAAGAGCGAGGACAGGAGGAGGGCCACCCTTAGTAGCCCAGCTCACCCCCTGGGAGGAGGCGATCCTGGAGATTGTGGGAGTGGAGAACGATGTGCAAGTGGGGGATGGACAGAGGGGTGCATCACAGCAAGCTGGTGACAGAATAGTTTTCCATCTCTCTGATTGACATTGCATGAGTCGCTGATAATGATTCTGAAGCTCTAACAGATGGACTTATGATCATCTGCAATATGCAATGTGCATGTAACTTTGGCATCCCATCTCTGACTCTTTCCTTTACTCCCCCACAGGACCATCGACAGCACCCGTCCCCACTAGCCAGGAGGAAGAGCCTGAGCATCCAGACTCCTCAGAGGAAGCTTCAACCTCTGAGGGCGCAGCGTCAGCAGAATTCAGCGCACCCAGCACCAGCGCAGACACTCACACCTCGGTGGGACCTTCGGGATGTAGAGTAGTGTTGTCACCTGGTGTATCACAGCTCACAAGTGAGCATCAGCAGATGGTGGAGACAGGGACAGCAGTGGAGAGTCCTCGTCGGAGGGTGCAGGACTCTGCCAGCTCGGCTCAGCTGCATGTCGACCCTCTGTCTTTGGGTCCATCCACAAGATCAGCGGTGCTGGAACTCCAGGAACAGATGCAGGAGTCTCTGGCAGGTTTTGTCTCCAGGGTCACTACGAGTGTGGAGCGAATGGAGGAGTCCATTGCGAACATGAGCAGAGCCTTTGTGGAATCATTGGCGCATGAACGCATCACCATGGAAAGGATGGCAACCTCCATGGAGGTGATAAGTCGCCAGAGTGCAGAAAGCATGGTGAGTGTTCTGAATAGAATGACATCTCTGGAGGAGTGATGGTCATCTATTGAACAGAGAAACCAGATCTTTGTGAAAGTCCTTCTGAGTAGGACTGCCTGTGCAGGTACGAGTCCCCATTGCCCCCCTGATGTGCAGAAAGGTGCTCTCAAGCCACTTGCAAGCGCTGAAGGGGACCTGACCCATGAGAGGGAAGTTGGAGGCAGACCTCAAGGAAGTGGGGGCTCCTCTCCAAGTGCTCACACTTCCATGCCACTGCAGAGCCCTCAGTCAGAGCCCCACCAGAGTCCACACCCAACTGAGATCGGCGTCTCAACCCCTGCACAGCTGCAGGAGCAGCAGACTGTTGGCGAGCCCTCACAGGTTCGCAACCTCAGAGGACGCCCGCCAAAGGTGTCGAGACAGGAGCAGCAAGAAAGTGAGCAAGGGGCTTCCACATCTGCTGAAGCCACAGGGGAAGCACCACGTAGGAGCACGCGTAAGAGAAAGATACTGCACAAATAGTCACAAGGGTAGTCACTTGGGTGAAATTTGATGTTTAATGTTAAAAAGCCATCAGATGGTTACTGTAAATAAAAATCTGATGGCTACTGCTGTAGTTGTGGCTTGTGTCATTTTGCTAATGGGACTTCCACATTGAGGGCTTAGGATTACTTGGTATATGCCTCAGTTGAGGAAGCGCTCAGTGAAGGTGGCGAGAGGGGTTTACCAGGAGGTGTCAGGCTCCAAACTTCCACAGTTGTGGTTATGCCTTCTAAAAGTTCCCCCAGACCTGAGACAACAAAGTCCTGCCACCTGCAAATGATGGCTGATCAAATATCCCATTTAATGGTGGTGCTGCAGCTAATAGCCAGCAATCCAATTGTGCTCCCACCAGGTTTCACCGTCGTGTTTCAGAGCAGGCATACTTCACGTTGGAAAAGGGTTAAAATCACCAAGGCCTTTCAAAATGGGATAAAAGAGGCAATTCAGTGCTTGTTAAGGGCCTTACGGGCCTATCCCACCTCTTGGAGGCGGGACAGAGATGGGTGCCGTAAACACGATTTCTTGAAAATTGCTTGGAGGCAGGATGGAGGCGGGGTTGGACCCGCCTGCCACTTTTTGCAATTTTAACACCCCACACGCCTCCATTCCCGCCTCCATGGCCCTGTGAAATTCAAGCCCTTTATCTCTTTTGAAGCTCAAGTCTATCCTGGACTTGAATACTCCTCCCATATTGTGGCAGCTCCTCTATCACCTTCTCTTACACTCCTGGATAGAAGAAAAGAAAAGCTTTTTCCTGATCCCTCTCACCTCCTGCTCCAAGTGCCTCTGCCTTCCCATCACCATCATATCTCTCTCTCCTATCAATATTACTGTCATAATTGCTCCACTGAGCTTCCCTCTTTTATTCCTCCTAAGCTTCAAATAACCATCTTACATACTCTTCCTCCTCCTCACAGCCCCCCACTGTATTGAAATCAAGACCCATCACATGGTCTCCTGCTCTAACTTATTCTTTTCCTAGGCCTGTGGAGCTCTTTATTATTGCCCTGGTCTTCACTTCTTCTTACAATCTAAAAAGCTTTGCATAACCAAAGCTTGGTGCCAACTAACCAACCCACCCTGATTAAACTCATCTTCCCGTCCACAAAAGTCAAATACTGTGGATGTTGGAAATCTGAAATAAAAACAGGAAATGCTGGAACCACTCTCAATGACCTTTCATCAGAACTCATCTGATCATTGACCTGAAACGTTAGCTCTGTTTCTTTCTCCACAGATGCTGCCTGACCTGCTGAGTATTTTCCAGCATTTTCTGTCTTAATTGCATCCTCTCTTTCACTCTTTTCACCCTTGGTGGTCCTGCACTTTTTAAAAATTCATTCCTGGGATGTGGGCATCACTGGCAAGGCCGGCATTTATTGCCCATCCCTAGTTGTCCTTGAGAAGGTGGTGGTGAGCCAGCTTTTTGAACCACTGCAGTCCGTGTGGTGAAGGTTTCCCACAGTGCTGTTAGGGAGGAAGTTCCAGGATTTTGACCCAGCGACGATGAAGGATCGCCGATATATTTCCAAGTCAGGATGGTGTGTAACTTGGAGGGGAACTTTGAGGTGGTGGTGTACCCATGCGCCTGCTGCCCTTGTCCTTCTAGGTGGTGGAGATCGCGGTTTGGGAGGTGCTGTCAAAGAAGCCTTGGCGAGTTGCTGCAGTGTATCTTGTAGATGGTACACACTGCAGCCACGGTATGCCGGTGGTGGAGAGGTGAGTGTTTAAGGTAGTGGATTGGGTGCCAATCAAGCGGGATGCTTTGTCCTGGATTCTGTCAAGCTTCTTGAGTGTTGTTGGAGCTGTACTCATCCAGGCAAGTGGAGAGTATTCCATCACACTCCTTACTTGTGCCTTGTAGATAATGGAAAGGTTTTGGGGCGTCAGGAGGTGAGTCATTCGCTTGTGTGGCGCGAATGTTACTTGCCACTTATCAGCCCAAGTCTGAACCCCGTCCAGGTCTTGCAGCTTGCCGGCACGGAGTGCTTCATTATCTGGCACTGTGGGCCTCGACCCGTCACTTCGGTTTCTCACTGATGGAAGAACATGAATACTTCCTGATAGGATTCCATTCAAAATAGAAACTCGCTGAAACTGTAGGCGAGCTATGCAAATTGAAACAATCTCCAGATGCCCACATTGCGCGCATGGCCTTTCAATTAAATCACAATTACTGAGGTTTGACACATTTAGGAAAAAAAACATTAATTTCCCATCAGCACGATTGATTTGTGTTCAGTAGCTGTCATTGGCTCAGACGGGTAATTATGGAGATCAGGAGATGCTGAGCCAGTGATTTTAGCTGAAGTAACGCACGGTGCCTCTCTGGCTGTAAAGGCACTCATCTCTGTGTGAAGTGCCGCCGTTTGATGTTTAATTACAATGCCAGTGTGCACGCAGCAGGCAGCTAAAAGATTCAGCTGTGGTAATGTATCATCACATGGACTGCTGCTTGCTTTCCACCCAAGGCTGCTACAGTCAACTGAAAACACAGATGGGTGTACCATCTGGAACCCTCCCTGTGTTTAATATAGATATGTCCTAAAAGAGCAAGTGCTACTCACGCTGCCTTCAGGCACTCCAGCTGCTATAACTCACTCCAATCCATCATATTGTGTAAGTAATGTTCCCCACACTTCAGTCCACCTGCTGCTGCCTCCCTCCCCAGTGCATCCATTTTCCTCGCAAAGGAGCAGGATGATCTGAACCGTCTCGGTCTGGCCACAGTCAGTGCTGCACCCAGATCAGTTCAGATCAGATCAGCCAGGACCTGCTGGTTGGCTTCTGTCTGTTTGTACGAGGGTGAATCTTCACTCCTAGGACTGCACTCTGTAATGTATATACCTTTAAGGGGGGAACTATGTTTTACAGCTCATGTATACTGCAGTACCGGCAGTGACCACACCTGTATATAGCGCTGAGTAGTAATCTGTACAGATCAGTTGCAGTGTGAGCCACGTTGAGTAAACACCTGTTGTACCGTTCTCCGCAGTCTGTGTCTTATTATTACACGGACGTAACATTGGCAACGAGGCAGGTTCGAACCTACCTGCAACTCTGCATCACCTCCCGGGGATTCGTTCCTGGAGATCAGTGGATTGGAGGTCAAGGCCAGAGACTCGGGCGTCGACCACGGGCAACCACCCAGTCATCCAGCAGAGACTCAACAATTGCGGGGGAGGCTGTCGAGAGCCAGGCTTGGCTTTCCAGTCGAGGTGGTCCAGCGAAACGGGCTGGCAACAGGTAGTGCGTAGACCCTTCCTGGACAGCGGCGGGCTAGAGCCCGACCGAGTGGCACAGCAAAGGACCGAGTGGCACAGCAAAGGGCCGAGCAGCGTTGACGGGGGAGAGAGAGAGAGAGGGCAGAGCGCACAAGGTGCAGCTGGTGTTCAGGGGCTGAGCAGCGTCAGAGAGAGGGAGAGAGAGACGCGCAGAAACCCGCG
The DNA here is from genome assembly GCF_052327205.1 of Somniosus microcephalus. NCBI lineage: Eukaryota > Metazoa > Chordata > Chondrichthyes > Squaliformes > Somniosidae > Somniosus > Somniosus microcephalus. The sequence goes on from NC_141005.1 coordinate 58,608,125, forward strand.
AGGCGCCACCATTGCCACGAGGACCGCCGAGAGCAGCATTGGCAGCAGCGCAGGAGAAGCGCGCGAAACCTACAGGGCGCCGCCATTGCCACGAGAACCGCCGGGAGCGGCGTTGGCAGCAGCGGGGGAGGAAGGAAAGCGCGGGAGATGCCATTTTAAACCACCCAAAATGCCGAAGAGTGGCAGTATCACCGCATTTGACAATGAAGTTGAAGATTGGACTACATATGTCAAACGAATAGAGGTGTACTGAAAGGCAAATGAGGTGTCAGATGACAAGAAAGCGTCGGTATTGTTAAATTTAATGGGTGCAAAGACGTATGGTTTATTACGAAATCTAGTAACCCCAACGAAGCCAATGGAAAAGAGTTTTGAAGACATAGTAACGATACTAAAGGAACATTTAAACCCCACACTGCTGCTGATAGCAGAAAGATTCAAGTTTCACAAACGGAACCAGCATAAGGATGAAAGCAATGCTGATTATTTAACAGAACTGCGCAAACTATCGAAACACTGCCAGTTTGGAGCGGGACTGGCAGATACCTTAAGGGACAAGTTTGTGTGTGGGCTTCAAAGTGAAGGAACCTAGAAACGGCTTTTATCTGAAAAGGACCTTATGCTGGATAAGGCTTTCAGCATTGCGGTATCATATGAAGCAGCAGCACGGGGCGCTGCAGAGATACAACAGAGACCGCAAGAATATGGCACAAACGAAATGTCATATGGAACAGAGAAGTGCTATTGCTGCGGCAGAACAACACACGACCAGAATGATTGCTGGTTCAAAGACAAAGTGTGCAGACAGTGTGGAAAAGTGGGACACATAGCACGAGTCTGCAGGTCGGGAAAGAAAACCAACAATAAGAAACCTACCAAAGGAAAGTACAAGAAGGTTAATAAGATGACGGAGAACAGTTCAGATGAACAAAAGAGTGATAATGACTCCGAAAGCAGGGAACTGAGTTGTCTGAAACTACGTAATGTGATCACAACAGAGGATCACCGAACCATTTGGGTCACTCTCAAGTTAGCAGGAGTCCAGGTAAAGATGGAATTGGACACAGGATCAGCCCTAACAGTCATAAACTGACGGGACTATGAGCGGCTATTCTCACACATACCCTTGAGAGACACAAAAATTATTTTGAAGATGTACACGGGGCAAAAAGTCTACCCCAAAGGAAAAATAAGGGTGACCGTTCTATATAACGGTAAGGAAACACCAAAACTAGACCTGTATGTATTGCAAGATGGAGGACCACCATTACTGGGACGTGAATGGATCCGGAAAATACAACTGGATTGGCATTCCATACAGGCACTGACTGTGGCTGACAAAAAGGATGACGACGTCACACCTGGGCGACTGTCAAAGATCCTAACTGACGTGAAAGAAGTGTTCCAGCAAGGACTCAGAACACTAAAAGGCATGACAGCGACGATTAAAATTGAAGAAAACGCAAGCCCAAAATTTTTTAAGGCCAGACTGGTATCTTATGCGATCCGCCTAGCCATCGAAGCAGAGATGGAGAGTCTGGAATGTTCAGGTGTACTGTCCAAGGTAGACTGGAGCGAGTGGGCTACACCCATCGTCCCTGTGATGAAAAAGTCGTTGAGCAGCACGCCTGGGGAACCAAGGAAGGTTTGCATCTCTGGGGACTTTAAGGTAACAGTGAACCCGATCCTTCACACCGTACAATATCCACTTCCGCGGATTGAAGATATTTTCGCCTCGCTATCTGGAGGGAAATGCTTCACTAAGATTGATCTGGCCCAGGCATATCTGCAAATGGAGGTAGAAGAAGCATCAAAAAAATACCTCACAATCAACACCCATAAAGGTCTCTACCAATACAACCGGCTGGTATTCGGGGTAGCACCAGCTCCGGCTATTTGGCAGAGGGCAATGGAACAAGTCCTGCAAGGGATCCCAGGGACCCAGTGTTATTTGGACGACATCCTGGTCACAGGCAAAAATGACAGTGATCACCTTGCCAACCTGGAGCAGGTGCTCACTAGATTGCAGGAATATGGGCTCCGAGCTAACCGCCCCAAATGCGAGTTTTTTAGAAAACAGATCTCGCATTGTGGCCACGTTATCGATAAAGAGGGGTTACATAAGTCCCCAGAGAAGATTGAGGCAGTAGTCAAGGCTCCAGCACCGGAAAATGTGTCACAACTGAGGTCGTTCCTCGGGCTGGTAAACTACTACCATAAGTTCTTGCCAAATTTGTCTACAATACTACACCCACTGAACACCCTACTGCAAACTGGGGTGCCATGGAAGTGGAGTGACGAATGTAGACGAGCTTTCCAGAAGAGCAAAACACTAATCACATCGAAAGAGGTGTTGGCCCATTACAACCCGGCATTACCAATTCGGTTGGCATGTGATGCGTCACACTACGGCATTGGAGCGGTGCTGTCGCACAAATTCTCGGACGGCTCAGAGAGGCCAATAGCCTTTGCGTCACGATCACTAACCTCAGCCGAGCGTAACTACGCCCGGATTGACAGGGAGGCCCTCAGCCTAGTGTGGGGAGTGAAAAAGTTCAATCACTATCTGCACGGGCAGAAATTCACCTTGCTGACTGATCACCAGCCTCTTGTCTCCATTTTTAATCTGAAGAAGGGCGTTCCGGTGATGACTGCGCAACGACTACAAAGATGGTCACTTTTTCTAGGGGCGCACCACTATGAGATTGAATATAAGGGCACGAAACAGCATGGAAATGCTGATGGGCTATCACGCCTGCCACTGCCTACTGCGGAGGAAGCACTAGCAGTGGATCCTGTCGAAATATTCCATTCGACTATAGTTGAATACCTACCGGTAACTAACGCTTGTATCGAAAAGCAAACCCGAAATGACCCGACACTGTCTCGGGTATATGATTTGACGGTGAAGGGATGGCCAGCACATGGCGACTCAATGTTGCCAGCATTCTCGACAAGGAGAGAACAGCTGTCAGTGTGCCGGGGGACCTTGATGTGTGGATCCCGACTGGTAATTCCACCCAAGTTAAGGGATAGAGTGCTCAATGAGCTTCATGAGGGTCATCTGGGAGGGGTAAAAATGAAAAGTCTAGCCAGGGCTTATGTGTGGTGGCCGGGAATCGATAAACAAATCGAGGACCTGACCAAGAGCTGCTCAGGATGCCAGAAAGTCCAAAATGCACCACCACAGGCCCCTCTACACCCATGGGAGTGGCCCTCATCTCCATGGCAACGGGTGCATATTGATTTTGCTGGTCCATTCATGGACTCAATGTTTTTAATAGCCGTGGATGCGCACTCGAAATGGCCTGAGGTCATCAAAATGTCCTCCACCACCAGGGAGAAAACTATTGCAGTCCTACGGACCATTTTTGCCAGGAATGGCTTGCCAGAACAGATTTGCTCCGACAACGGACCACAGTTTGTGTCCGAAGAGTTCCGGAGGTTCTTGAAAAAGAATGGGGTAAGGCATTACACATCCGCCCCGTATCATCCAGCCACAAATGGATTGGCTGAGAGGTTCGTACAAACCTTTAAGAAGGCAATAAAGACTATGTACAATGACAACATTCCGCTGCAGCACAAGGTGGACAATTTCCTGTTCGCCTACCGGAATGCGACACATGCAGTCACCAACCAGGCCCCAGCCATGATGTTCTTTAACTGAAGGTTAAGATCTCGCCTGGATTTGCTCAGACCAAATGTACGAAGAGATGTTGAGAGTAAGCAATTCCAGCACATCCATGAGAAGCCAACAAGGAGCTTCAATGTAGGGCAACCAGTCTTGGCCCGCGACTACCGAACAGAAAAATGGCAGCCAGGAACGATATGCACACGGCAGGACCCACTAATGTACACAGTGGATGTTGGGGAGAGCATCGTGAGACGCCATGCTGACCAGATCCTAGTCACAGGAACAAGTCAACCCCATGCCTCGCCCATACGTACCTGGTGATGAACCCGACGTACAGGTCGCATCTACCCCAGAAACAGTAGCATCGGAAGCTGATGAACCAACCGATGACAGGGGGCCAGAATCGCCTCCGCACCAAGAGCAAGACACTCGGGAAAGGCACTATCCAGAAAGGATCAGGAAGCCTCCCCAAAGACTGAATATATAAATAGACTATTTTCAGCTAATGTTGCATGTTAAAAGTGTTAATTGTAATTAGTTTGATATTTAATTGTTAAATGAGTGTTATGGTACTGTTAATCTAAAAGGGGAGGAATTGTAATGTATGTACCTTTAAGGGGGGAACTATGTTTTACAGCTCATGTAAACTGCAGTACCGGCAGTGACCACACCTGTACATAGCACTGAGTAGTAATCTGTACAGATCAGTTGCAGTGTGAGCCACGTTGAGTAAACACCTGTTGTACCGTTCTCCGCAGTCTGTGTTTTATTATACACGGACGTAACACACTCCATCCTCTGCCTCAGAACAGGCACCAATTCAGCCAATGTGTGGGAGGTGAGTCTGAATGACAGGCAGCTCCTTATCATCAGGGTGGGAGCGAAGCAGCAACAACCCAAGAATTGCCTTCATTTATTTTGAATTAATTCTTGTGCAGTATGAGAACAAAACAAGTACAGCCCCTCCTCACTGCCCCTGCTCCTCCTCCCCCCCCTCCTCCCAACACTCCCCGCTCCTCCCCACGCTCCTAACCCTCCTCCCCCCGCTCCTAGCCCCGCTCCTCCCCTCCTCCCCCCACTCCTCCCCATTCCCCCGCTCCTCCCCAGCTCCTCCCCTCCTCCCCCCGCACCTCCCCTCCTCCCCACCTCCCCTCTCCCCCCACTCCCCCAACTTCTCCCCTCTCGCCCCGCTCCTCCCCTCCTCCCCCCTGCTCCTCCCCTCCACTCCCCCCCGCTCCCCCCAGCGCTCGCCCCCAGCTCCTTCCTGCACCCCGCTAATTCCCACGCTCCTCCCCACTCCCCCCGTTTCACCGCCGATGTTATCTAAAGTCTAATCATATTGCCACAGGAAGTACCGCAGCCACTCGCTGGCAAATGGAGATCTGCTTCGAGTGGCCCTGAGCAGTCAGTGGTGTGGTCACAGTGTCACACCGTTAATGTGGGTCACTCACAATCTCACACTGTAAGTTCGAGCCACGTTAATTCAATGGCTGAACAGCCGGAAGGTGCCTGACCCACAGTGGGGAGACACTCCAGTAATTTTGTTGTTTCTTTGTTTTGGCAGAGAATATTAAACCCCACCGGGACACTGATTACATCAGGTTGCTGTGTATTGCTGCAGGAAGATCTGCCAAACCTGGGTTCTTCAAATAAAGAGGTTAATGATACACATTGCTGAAGTTATTCCTTGTTCTTTCCCTCTTCCACCCTCCAAAGGCACTGATTCTCCCCGCACCCCCCGACTCACTCACTGATTCATCCCCCCGCCCTCGGCTCACTCATTGATTCACTGCCCCCCCCGGCTCACTCACTGATTCACCCCCGCACCCCCGACTCACTCACTGATTCACCCCCCCCCCAGCTCACTCATTGATTCACTGCCCCCCCCGACTCACTCACTGATTCAGCCCCGCACCCCCCGACTCACTCACTGATTCACTCCACCCCCCCCCCCCAGCTCACTCACTAATTCACTCACCCCCCACCCCCTGGCTCACTCACTAATTCACCCCCCCACCGACTCACTCACTGATTCACTCACCCCCACCCCCCAACTCATTCACTAATTCACCCCCCCCCCGACTCACTCATTGATTCACTGCCCCCCCCCCCACCCCACAGGCTCACTCATTGATTCACTGCCCCCCCCCCCCCACCCCCCCGGCTCACTCATTGATTCACTCCCCCCCTCCCCCCGACTCACTCACTGATTCACTCCCCCCCTCCCCCCGGCTCACTCATTGATTCACTCCCCCCCTCCCCCCGACTCACTCACTGATTCACTCCCCCCCCCCTCCCCCCGGCTCACTCACTGATTCACTCCCCCCCTCCCCCCGACTCACTCACTGATTCACTCTCCCCCACCCCCCCACCCCCCGGCTCACTCATTGATTCACTGCCACCCCCCCCCCCCCGACTCACTCATTGATTCACTCCCCCCCTCCCCCCGGCTCACTCACTGATTCACTCCCCCCCTCCCCCTGACTCACTCATTGATTCACTGCCCCCCCCCCCCGACTCACTCACTGATTCACTCCCCACCCCCCCCCCGGCTCACTCATTGATTCACTGCCCCCCCCCCCGACTCACTCACTGATTCACTCCCCACCCCCCCCCCCGACTCACTCATTGATTCACTGCCCCCCCCCCCCCGACTCACTCACTGATTCACTCCCCACCCCCCCCCGGCTCACTCATTGATTCACTGCCCCCCCCCCCCCCCCCCGGCTCACTCATTGATTCACTCCCCCCCCCCCCCCGGCTCACTCATTGATTCACTGCCCCCCCCCCCCGACTCACTCATTGATTCACTCCCCCCCTCCCCCCGGCTCACTCACTGATTCACTCCCCCCCTCCCCCCGACTCACTCACTGATTCACTCCCCCCCCCCCCCCACCCCCGGCTCACTCACTGATTCACTCCCCCCCCTCCCCCCGGCTCACTCATTGATTCACTCCCCCCCTCCCCCCGACTCACTCACTGATTCACTGCCCCCCCTCCCCCCGGCTCACTCACTGATTCACTCCCCCCCTCCCCCCGACTCACTCACTGATTCACTCCCCCCCTCCCCCCGACTCACTCATTGATTCACTCCCCCCCTCCCCCCGACTCACTCACTGATTCACTCCCCCCCCTCCCCCCGACTCACTCATTGATTCACTCCCCCCCTCCCCCCGACTCACTCACTGATTCACTCCCCCCCTCCCCCCGACTCACTCACTGATTCACTACCCCCCCCCCCCCCCCCAGCTCACTCATTGATTCACTCCCCCCCCCACCCCCGGCTCACTCATTGGTTCACTCCCCCCCTCCCCCCGGCTCACTCATTGGTTCACTCCCCCCCTCCCCCCGGCTCACTCATTGATTCACTCCCCCCCTCCCCCCGACTCACTCACTGATTCACTGCCCCCCCTCCCCCCGGCTCACTCACTGATTCACTCCCCCCGACTCACTCACTGATTCACTCCCCCCCTCCCCCCGACTCACTCATTGATTCACTCCCCCCCTCCCCCCGACTCACTCACTGATTCACTCCCCCCCTCCCCCCGACTCACTCATTGATTCACTCCCCCCCTCCCCCCGACTCACTCACTGATTCACTCCCCCCCTCCCCCCGACTCACTCACTGATTCACTACCCCCCTCCCCCCGACTCACTCACTGATTCACTCCCCCCCTCCCCCCGACTCACTCATTGATTCACTCCCCCCCTCCCCCCGACTCACTCACTGATTCGCTCCCCCCCCTCCCCCCGACTCACTCATTGATTCACTCCCCCCCTCCCCCCGACTCACTCACTGATTCACTCCCCCCCTCCCCCCGACTCACTCACTGATTCACTACCCCCCCCCCCCCCCAACTCACTCATTGATTCACTCCCCCCCCCCACCCCCGGCTCACTCATTGGTTCACTCCCCCCCTCCCCCCGGCTCACTCATTGATTCACTCCCCCCCTCCCCCCGACTCACTCACTGATTCACACTCAAACTCCCGGCTCCTGCTCCTCTGTCTTTCTACCCATCATAACATCTCCGCTGCTGTCCACCTGCTCAGTTGCCTCTGCCTTTGTGGTTTTTATTCCCACTGTCAGTCCATCACTCTCCACCACTGTCTTCTGCTCCTACTGTTCTCCGCGGTACAGACCCCACCTTCAGTTCCTTAATGTCAGAGGGTCGCAATCTCACACACCCTTCTGCTTTAGTCATTCATCAGACTGAGACGTGTCCAGTATTGTCACGAGTCCATGGTCGCAAGGTAAAAACAAGGCTCATCTTCAGCATGACTAGTCACCTCTTCAATCCCCTTTCCTTTTGCAACCCTCACCTCCAATCGCAAAGAGCTCATGGATTTCTTCATCTCCAAGATTGAGACCATCCATGTAGCTGCCTTGGCTTCTCTTCCTCTCCCTTCCTCCTCCCAATCTTCCCTCAGTCTCACATCCATTCTGGAATCCATACTGTTAACACAGTTCCAAAAATCACTGTTACCACCTCCCCTCAAAATATCCACCCTCAATCCATCCCTTCTCTCTATCTACGGCCCATCTTTAAGGTCCTTGACGGCCCTCCTAAATCCCGCTGCCTCTCCTCTTCTTTCTCCACCGTTACAATGTTCTCGGGTGGATGTAAAAGATCCCATGGCCCTATTCATTCAAAGAAGAGCAGAGGAGCTCTTCCCAGTGTCCTGGTCAATATTTAACTCTCAACCAACAGCACTAAAAAAAGATGATCTGGTCATTCATTATCTCATTGCTGTTTGTGGGATCTTGCTGTGCACAAATTGGCTGCTGCGTTTCCAACATTACAACAGTGACTGCACTTCAAAACATACTTCATTGGTTGTAAAGTGCTTCGGGGTGTGCTGAGGTTGTGAAAGGTGCAATATAAATGCAAGCCTTTCTTTTATAGCTTTGGTCCAAGTAAGCGCTTGGTTAAGATAAGGCGTATAATAGGTAGAGGGAGTGAAATTGAATAAACCTCAAAAACAGGCGCGGGGAGCGCGAAGTGCCCGCACCCGTTCAAAGTGATGCAGGTAGCACGCAACATTCGTGCTGCCTGCTCATTATAATAAATTCAGCGCTGATCTCAGCGCTAAACACTTAGGCCTAGAAATTCAGTTTGGGGCGCCCAGCTCGCCTGGGCGCCGGAATTACCGCTGCGCGCTGAGCCACTTGCGCCATCGGGATATTCAGTTTCAGCGCCCTAAGTGGAAGTCGGCCGCTAAACAAGGGTTTCGGCGCCCCGCTTGGGGCGCGGAAATTGAATATCGGCACGCAAAGTGCCGCAGCGCCACACGCTGCGGCATGGCAGGTTGCGGTACTGCAGGCCTTCCTCCCACTGTTAAGGGGGAGGTGCCTGCAACAGCGCGATCCCCGCTCGTGAGTGCCGGCAAATGAGCCTGGCACCAAGGAGAAGTGCCGGGCTCTCGGGAAACAGCTGGCAATGCCGCGGGGTGGGGGGGGGGGGAGGTGTAGGAGGCCGGGGACGGCGGTGCGGGCAGGCGGCCGCCGAAAAAACCGGCCGGCCGCACCTCCACCTTAACTCGCCCCACTACCGCCACAGGTAGGCCCTTGTGTACCGGTAGCTGTTTGCGGCCGGCGTGGAAGAGGCGGCTGCGACCTAATATGGCGCTCGGGGTGGTAGCGGGGCGCTGCGCACACCGATGACGTCATCGGTGGCTGCGCAGCGCTACAGGCTAACGCCGCCATTAGCGCCCCACTAAATATCGCGGTGGTTGTGGCCAGAGGTGCAAAAGCCCTCTTTGGGCGCAAACTGGTGGCGCAGGCCACTGAATTTCTAGGCCTTAGCACTCAACAAGGGGGCCAATATCGGGTGCAGTCTATTGGCCAATACAATTTGGCCTAGGCTCTCTGCGCTACTTAAAGGGGAGGTGTTTTGTTGCAGAAGTTCCTCATTGCCAATGTGAAGCAATGGCCCAAGAGGGAGAGAGGGGGCAAGGAGGTTCTCAGATGTGGCACTGGGGCCTTGGTCCTGGGGCTGCACAGAAGACGTCAGGAGGCCATTCAGGCAGCATGCCCGACCTACCTGCGGGAGCAAATATCACAAGTCGTCAGTGCCACGAGTGTTGTCCCCAGGACCTGGATCCAGTGCCGCAAGAAGCTTAATGACCTCAGACGAGTGGTCAAGGTGAGTGAATGCATCTTCAAATGCCATATCCCACCAGCTGCACCACTAGCCTCACACACTGACTCAATGCACCACACCCCCATCACTCACCTACCAACAATCTCTAGCTATCGCGACTCATACCTTACAATCATAGCTTCACCTCACCCTCACACACTTATCACTGCTCCAAGACTCATACCCGCGTCTCACACCTTGCACACACTGCCAGCTATTCAACACATAACCCAAACACATTGCACCACACTCACTGACACACTTCCCTTTCTCTTGCAGGCAAAGGTGGCTCACAACTGCCGTGAGCAGCAGCAGACGGGCGGAGGGGAAGTCCAACTTCAGAACCTGACTGAGCTGGAGGGCACAGTGCTGGAGATCATTGGAGGGGCCGTCACTGAGGCTGTGGCGAGCGGCGAGGTTGAAAGCATTGCTGATGACGGTATGCACATACCGAATCCTTCTTCTCACATCCCACTTCCCCCTCATCCCACAATCTCACCTCACTTACAAGCTGCTGATGGTGTAACCATGCACATCTTGCTTCCCCCCCCCCCCCCCACTGCCGCCCTCACCACAACCTGACCCTTGTGCCTTTCTCCGTTCAGATACCCAAGAAGTGCCACCAGTCCAGCCGGTTCCTGATGTTATGGAGGAGGAGAGTGAAGGAGAAGAAGAGGCACCGTCAATCGATCTGACACTCCCAGGCACCAGCTCAGAAAATGGCACTGCATAAACTTTAGAGGGTAGTATAGAGGCGGGATCTACATGTGCTGAGTCACCGGGCACTAGTGGGCTGCAGCCGGGGCAGGGGGAAAGGGTAGCTCAAGTGTCAGCTCCCCGGAGGGCGAGTTCACACACAAGTTCTGGTGCACAGGACTCAGATGATGACTTTCATGATGTCCCGTGTCAGAGAGATGATAAGGTGGGGAAGTGGTGAGCAACGGGGATCTGGGGTTTCATTCAGGGGAACTGGATTCTGATGAGGCGCTCATGGACAGCCCGTCCAGAACGGGGATCTGCTGCCTGCCTCTTCTCTTCCTCCTCCTCCTCTTGAGGTGGTCCCAGAACCCATGGTGGCAAGGGCTCCGCCCTCATGATGACCAAGTTGTGGAGGATGCAGCAGACCACCACGAAATGGGACACCTGCTCCAGCGAGTACTGAAGAACTCCTCCTAGGCGGTCAAGGCAGCGGAACCATTGCTTCAGCGCCCTAATGGTCTGCTCAATGAGATTCCTCGTGGCAGCATGCCTCTCATTATATGAGTGCTGGCCACGAGTGGTGGGGTTGATGAGGGGAGCCATCAGCCAGGTGTACAGCGGATTGCCCTGGTCTCCAAGCAGCCATGTTTGGGTTTGACATGGTGGCTGGAAGATTGCTGGTACAGCGGACTGACACAGGATGAAGGCATCATGACTGTTGTCAGGAGACTGGGCATTCACCATCATGATGTGCTGGGTGTGGTCGTACACCTACTGCACATTAACTGACTGGTAGCCTTTGTGGTTGCAGTACATCTCAGGATTGATATGCGGCACGCTCAAAGCCACATGTGTGCAGTTGATGGCGCCCTGCACCATGAGGAAGCCCGATATCCTGACAAAGCCACATGTGCGCTCCTCCTGCTTCTCTCTATTCTGAGAGAATAAAATGAAGTCCCTTCTCCTGGAGTACAGAGCCTCTGTGGCCTCCCAGATGCAACGATGGACAGTGAACTGGAAGGATCCGGTGCCAAAAAAATTGAGGGCCACGGTCACCTTGAGGGCCACTGGCAGCGTCGTCGTCGCACTGCTCTGAGGCTGTAGGTCTGGTTCCAGGAGGTGGCAGAGTTCTGTGACCACCTCCTTCGTGAAGCAGAGCCTTCGAATACACTGCTCCTGGCTTAAGTACAGGTAGAAAAAGTGCTCCCAGAAGACCCTAGGTGGGTAAGGCCTCCTGCTGAGAGCCTTTCTGCCCCTCCTCCTCCTCCTCCCTCTGCAAGCAGCTTGTCCTAATCTTTGCTACTACTGCTCCATCTCTCTAAAATACTCCAGCACGGGGGAGACTGGGAGCAAGTGGTGTCAGCAGAACCCTTTAAATCAGAAGCAAGGTTTTCTCCACTTGCAGCAACACTCCGGTCACCTCACCAACTTTAAATACACCATGGATGAATAAAGCCATAAGGGAAAAATTGAGGGTAAGGAAAGAGGCATACATTAAGTACATGGACAGCAGGGGAGAGCATAATAAGGGAGAATATGAAGAGAGTAGGAGAGTTCAAAAAAACCATCAGGAAGGCAAAGAGGAACTATGAAATTAAGTTATCAAGGAACATAGAACAAAATAGTAAAATATTTTACAGGCTCATAAATAAAAAAAAAGGAAGGTCGGAATGGGAATAGGGCCACTAAGGGATAGACAGGATAATACCACAGGCAACGATAGAGAGCTGGCAGAAATATTAAATAATTACTTCGCTTCAGTATTTACCAAGGAGATAGAACAGGTGAACATGACATTGGATGATGAGATTAGTAATGAGATAACTGCATTTAAAATAAAAAGAGGAGATATATTAAATAAACTAATCAAACTCAAAGAGGATAAGACCCCATGTCCAGATGGATTACATCCGCACATTTTAAAAGAATCTAGGGAAGAGATAGCAGAGGCATTACTACACATATTTAATAATTCGTTAGGAAAAAGTGTAGTGCCAGAGGACTGGCAGGTAGCTAATGTAATACCTATATTTAAGAAGGGAGATAGAACATGTCCAGGGAATTATAGACTAGTCAGCTTAACATCGGTAGTAGTCAAAATAATGGAATCCCTACTAAAGGAGAAAATAGAATATAAAAATAAATAGTCAGCATGCATTTCAAAGGGGAAAGTCTTGCAAGACCAACCTCATTGAATTTTTTTGACAAGGTAACAGAGAGAGTAGACAAGGGTAATGTAGTAGATGTAGATTTTCAAAAGGCCTTCGATAAGGTACCACATAATAGACTAATGAACAAGGTCAGAGAATGCAGAGTCGGGGGACAAGTAGCAGAATGGATTGCTGGCTGGCTTCAGGACAGAAAGCAGAGAGTAGGGGTAAAGGGTAGCTATTCACAGTGGCAGAAGGTGGGTAGAGGTGTTCCACACGGTTCAATGCTGGGATCGCTGTTGTTCACAATTTATATTAATGATTTAGACTTTGGAATCAAAAACACAATTTCTAAATTTGCGGATGACACCAAATTGGGGGGGGATAGTCAATAACATCAGTGGTGGGTAAGGCTTTAGAAACAATAATCAGGGAAAAAATCAACAGGCACTTGGAGAGGTTTAAGTTAATTAAGGAGAGCCACCACGGATTTGTAAAAGGCAGATCATGTTTGAATTTTTTGATTAAGTAACAGAGAAGGTTGATGAAGGGAATGCAGTGGATGTTGTCTACATGGATTTTAAGAAAGCGTTTGACAAAGTACCACACAAAAGGCTGGTTAACAAAATTGAGGCTCATGGAATAGGAGGGTCAGTGTCAGCTTGGATATGAAATTGGCTTCAGGACAGAAAACAGCGAGCCGTGGTAAATGGATGTTTTTCAGACTGGAGGATGGTAGACAGTAGTGTTCCCCAAGGGTCAGTGCTAGGACCACTGCTTTTTTGATATATATAAATGACCTGGATATTGGAATACAGAGCAAAATTTCAAAATTTGCTGATATCATCAAACTTGGAGGTGTGGCAAACAGTGAGGATGATACCAATCGACTGCAACAGGACATAGAAAGGCGAGCAGAATGGGCAAACAAGTGGCAGATGGAATTTAATACAAAGAAGTGTGAGGTGATGCATTTTGGCAGAAGGATAGGGAGAGGCAATATAGACTTAATGGCACAGTTCTAAAGGGTGTGCAGGGACAGAGGGACCTGGGAGTTAATGTGCATAGATCTTTGAAGGTGGCAGGACATACTGAGAGAGTAGTTAGCAAAGCATATGGGATCTTGGGCTTCATAAATAGATGTATTGAGTACAAAAGCAGGAAAGTTATGCTGAACCTTTATAAAGCTTTGGTTAGACCACAACTGGAGTATTGCATCCAGTTCTGGTCACCACACTTTAGGAAGGATGTGAAGGTCCTTGAGAGGGTGCAGAGGAGATTTACCAGAATGGTTCCAGGGATGAGGGATTTTAGCTACAAAGTTAGTTTGGAGAAGTTGGGGTTGTTCTCCTTGGAGTAAAGGAGGTTGAGGGGGGATTTGATAGAGGTGTACAAGATTTTGACGGGTTTGGAGAGGCTAGACGGGGAAAGGCTGTTCCCACTAGTTGATGGTACAAGGGCTAGGGGACATAGATTTAAGGTTATGGGCAAGAGATACAGGGGGGATGTGAGGAGAGACTTTCTTACGCAGCGAGTGGTGAGGACCTGGAACTCACTGCCGACGGAAGTGATGGAAGCGGAGACACTCGGGGAAAAATTCAGTTGTTTGTGCCTCCCGTTAGCACCTTAAGAGGGCGCTAATGGGGCGCAAAGCAACTAGCGTCCGGGTGCAGCGATGTTTGCACCGCCCGCAAAATTAACTAGACATTTTGCAGCGGCGCTAAACACTACCACCACGATCTCCTGCGTCGGCAGATTGTGATGTCAGTCGAGTGTGCAATGCCCCGTTAGCACCCCGGACCAGATATTGAGTGGCACCTCCTGCCTTACTGCCTGCCGCTAGCAACAACAGGTTGAGGGGAGCGTTATGGTGTCAGAAAGGGACTAGGGGAGCGCTATTTAAAGGCCACCGCTTCCTGCTTTTTTTTGTCAGTGACATTTTTGCACCACGCATTCTGAGAGAGAGAGAGAGACTTCTGCAGAGATTCAACACTGTGTGAAGGAGTTTTGAGTACTGAGCAGCACTTTGCAGGTTTATTTTGTTTTGCCCTTCCTTGCTTCGCCAGCGCTCTGAGGTAGTGCCTCGTTCCTCGGCCTTTGCGCCTTAAGACAGGTGTGAAGCGCCTGATTTAGCGCTCCAATCACCTCCAGGGGCGATAAAAGCCAAGTTTGCTGCCAGAGGTGATAATTAGCGCCAGGCGCTAAACTTTGCGCATGGCCGATAATGGCGCCCCAAATGGGGCGCTACTGAATTTTTCCCCCTCAATGTTTTCAAAAGGAAATTGGATAGGCACTTGAGGGAAATAAACTTGCAGGGCTATGGGGATAGAGCGGGGGAATGGGACTGACTGGATTGCTCCACAGAGAGCCGGCACGGACTCGACGGGCCGAATGGCCTCCTTCTGTGCCATAATTACTCTATATCCTATGTAATCCTATGTAAATAACTGTAAAAAGCCCCGAATAGTTGCACAAACTTACGCAGAGCCAGCACAAGTCAAAAAGCAAGTCAGCTGCAAGTTATTGCTGATCGCTTTAAATACTGCTGGTGGGGTGGGGTGGGGGGGGGGGCGTCCTTCCTGCTGCTGAACGCATGTTCATGATTTGGAGAGGGCATTGAATGGAGCAGTGGCATCGAAAATGGCAGGTCGTGTGTCAAATCAGCGTTGCACACTCATTGAAGTTACGATCTGCCTCATTACCATTTCTCTAGTGAGCACAGGCAACAGCCGCACTGCCGACCCAGTCCAAAATTGCAGCTGTGGAACCCGACAGAAGTGGGTGGTAGCGAGGCGGCCTCATCAGCCGGCGCTAAGTGTCACATTTCACGGCCACAGTCTTTACATTAGGCTGCACTGCAGTATAAAAAATAAAGACTTGTATTTATATAACACCTTTCATGACCTCAGGACAGCGCAAAGCGGTTTACAGCCAATGAAGTACTTTTGAAGTGTAGTTACTGTTGTAATGCAGCAGCCAATTTGTGCACAGCAAGATCCCACAAACAGCAATGAGATAATGACCAGATAATCTGTTTTTTTTTAGTAATGTTGATTGAGGGGTAAATAGACAAGGACACCAAGGATAACTCCTGCTCTTCTTCAAAAGAGTGCCATGGGACCTGGGAGAGCAGATGGGGCCTCGGTGTAACGTCTCATCCAAAAGACGGCATCTCCGACAGTGCAGCACTCCCTCAGCACTGCTCTGGAGTGTTAGCCTAGATTTTTGTGCTCATGTCTCTAAAGTGAGATTTGAACCCACAACCTTCTGACTCAGAAGCGAGAGTGCTACCAACTGAGCCACAGCTGACAGTGAAAATGGCGGGTCGGCACTCGCCCTGACGCAGATGAGCCGCGGTCGTACAATCTCTGCTCCAGTTATGAAGCTGATCTACCCACGTTCATGCCACTGGCTTGACTTCCATGTGCACACGAGCCTTTGTTCTATGTTTCAAAGGGAAATTAGGGTCTGAAAGAAAATGCTCATCCCGAGGGCGAGCCTTCTGTGATTCACTGAAGCCAAGTTGAATAATTTATACAAAACCGGGACTCAGTATCACTCAGGCCAAGGATATGAATGTGATGCATGCAATAAATGAGACCAGGCCGACTCACAGCATTTACACTTCAAATACATGGAAGTCAGTGCTTTTAACTTGAATCTGTCGAACGGAAAGTTTCAAGTTAACACTGTGCTGAGGATAAAAATCCAAAGCAGGCCTGAAATATATTTTTAAAATACACGAGCGCTGGAAGTCGGAATTGAAAACAAAATATTTTAGAACTACACAGCAGGTCGGTCAGAATTTGTAAAGGGGAAGCTGATTGATGTTTCTGGTGGAACTCTTTGTTAATGAAGACTCTCACCTGACGTGTTTACCTTTGGGGTGAAAACGTGCCACGTGATAATGTACAAATTAATCTACCGCTGAGAAGGCCAAGAGCAGCAATGCTGTGGGGATACCACCTCCAAATCACATCCCGATTTGAATATATAATCAGCGTTCCTTCATCGTCAATGGGTTGAAATCCTGGAATTCCCCACCTAACACCATTGTGGGAACAGCACCATCACAAGGACTGAAGTATTCTCAGGGTAACTAGGGATGGGCAAGAAACACAGCCTTGCTAAAATCACCCAGCCCGAGAACAAAATGTAAAAAGAACAAAATCAGAATGTCTGCAATGGGTTAATCACCCTTAGTCTGATTTAACTCAAGTCTTTCTATCCATTTGACGAATTTCTTGACATTGTGTTCGATGTCCCCTGGCTATACAATCTGCAGTAAAGCTCTTGGGGATGTCTCTTTGTACGTAATGAAAGCTACAGAAATGTCAATTTTTCTTGTTGCAAGTCAGCCCTCTGAACGCACCCTCATTATAAGGATGACGGCCTCAATTCTGCACTTTGTTATATATATTCACTTACCTCATTACTCAGTTTAGTGGTATATTTTGTATCAAACAGAATAAATGAAAGCAAAGCTTCTGACAATCCAAAGTTTCTGGGAATCTTAGTCACTTTAATTACACCTCGTGCTTTCGCTCTTGCCTGTCCTCGCCTCATAAAACTTTCCTCGGGTTGGAAGGTTTGATCAGTTCACCAGGGTTAGTGCCTCAATTCACACTGAAATCTGGGATACAGCAGACACTTACTGGCTGAATTCACAGCTCACGTAGACATCACCCCCACGATGGCGCAGCAATGAGGGACACAGAGCAGGAGCAGAGGAACGCACAGGATTGGAAACGACCATTGCAGACCATCTATCTGGCTGGCTCCAGAGAGTAAAAATACTTTAATTCCCTCAATTTTCTTTTGCCAAAAAACTATCCAGCAACCTTGTGAACTTGTTGACACTATTCGCTTCCACTGCCTCCTGGGAGCTCTGTTCTAAACATTCATTACCCTCTGTGTGAAATACTTTAAATCAAAACTATCTGCTCATTTTCCCTCTCCCAAGTCCACACCCCCTGGTTAGTGTTTGTGGTTGTTAAACAATTGATTAAATTTCAACTTCTAAGTAATTCAGCCTAGTGGTTATGGTACTGGACTGGCAACCACAAAGGTGGTGAGTTCTAAATATATCTCATGGCAAGTGTTAATATTGAATTCAAATTCAATACCTCTGGTAATTTGTTGACTGGCACCAGAAAATGACCATGAAAGCTGCTGGATTGTTGTAAAAACCCACTGGTTCACGAATGTTCTTCAAGGAAGGGAGCCTGCCATCCCTACATGTGACTCTAGTCCTGCACTACACGGTTAGCTCTTGACATCCTCAGAGCAACTAGTGATGGGCAATAGATACAGCTTTTCTAGTGCTGCTTGCAGCCCAAGAATAAATGAAAGGAACAGGTCTCCTCTGCACCTTCTCCACTGTAAGTGTTTCCAGCTTCCTTAGTCTCTTGGAACTGAGATCCCCAACCTGCAGTTACCAGTTTAGCCTCCCTAAAGTTTCAAAACCGGGATGTTCCAACTATGGTACAGTGATCAGAATTGAAGAGGTGTTCAAAATTATGAGGGTTTTGATAGAGTAGATAGGGGGATATTGTTTCCACGGGCAGGAGGGCCAATAACCAGAGGATACAGATTTAAGATAATTGGCCAAAGAACCAGAGGGAATTGAGGAGAATTTTTTTTACGCAGCGAGTTGTTACAGTCTGGAATGTTCTGCCTGAAAGGGTTGCGGAAGTAGATTCAATAGTAACTTTCAAAGGGGAATTGGATAAATACTTGAAAAGGAAAAAATTGCAGGGCTATGAGGAAGGAGCATCGGGGGTGGGACTAATTCGACCATTCGCAATTCCTCAGATAACAAAGCAGTCTGCGCCCACATGCAGCAAGACCTGGACAACATTCAGGCCTTGGGTTGATAAGTGGCAAGTAACATTCACGCCACACAAGTGCCAGGCAATGACCATCTCCAACAAGAGAGAGTCTAACCATCTCCCCTTGGCATTACCATCATTGAATCCCCCACTATCAACATCCTGGGGGGTCACCATTGATCAGAAACTTAAATGAACTTGCCATATAAATACTGTGGCTACAAGAGCAGGTCAGAGGCTGGGTATTCTGTGGTGAGTGACTCACCTCCTGACTCCACAAAGTCTTTCCACCATCTACAAGGCACAAGTCAGGAGTGTGATGGAATACTCTCCACTTACCTGGATGAGTGCAGCTCCAACAGCAATCCAGAACCTCGACACCATCCAGGACAAAGCAGCCCTCTTGATTGGTACCCCATCCACCACCTTAAACATTCACTCCCTTCAGCACCGGCGCAACGTGGCTGCAGTGTGTACCATCTACAAGATACACTGCAGCAACTCGCCAAATCTTCAACAGCACCTCTCAAGCCCAGGACGTTTACCACCTCAAAGGACAAGGGCAGCAGGTGCATGGGAACACCACCATCTCTAAGTTCCCTCCAAGTCACACGCCATCCTGACTTGGAAATACATTCATCATCACTGGGTCAAAATCCTGGCACTCCCTCCCTAACAGCACTGTGGATGTAGGATCAACTCCTCCCCCCCCCACAACGGTAAAAATATTGGGCTATGAAATATAAAAACCCAGAACTGCAGAGCCTGCAAAAAGGGCTCGGCAATAAAGGGGTAATTCAAACATTGCAGCCAAAACAAATCTAAAATCTGAACAAGAACATCCACATATTCATGTACCTTAAGGGGTTACATTGTCCACCTTAGACCATGGCCCCTGAATAACTAGTTTCAGTGCAGGCCTGGACAATGGGCCGGGCCTCGAACCTTTTGAATATGAATGCTAACAGAAACCAACAACTTCGCAGATGCAATCGCTTTGGGAAGGTTGCATTGTCAGAAAGGTATCTCTAATCAATGGACAATACCAGGGATAATTCACACATTTTGAAATGAATCGTATGCTCAGGAGGGGGCCAGGAAATGTGTGTCAAGATACTGCAAGTTGGTTTTGGTTTAAAGTAAGATCACTTCGACGACAGCGGTGTGGGAAGCCGACGGCAGAACAGCGAACAGAAAGATTCCGGCCTTCAATCAACTCCAAGAGATGGCCGATCGGGAGTGGTGATTGTATGTTTCAGTCAAATCATAGAGGTGGCTTTTATGATTGAGTCTGAGTAAGTTTGTGAGTTTCAGTCAGATCACAATAAGAGTTTTGTGATTGAGTCTGGCTAACTTTATATGTAACAGTCAAATCGCGGACGGGTTTAACTGTGTCATATTGTGTTGATGCAAATGACCCTTGCATTTTGAGGTTGTTAGCCTGATATAAATCGTAGGGATTTATACCAGGGAAGTAATTGTGTGTGTGTGTTCAATAAACGAACGAATCAAAGGTTGAGCTAAAACCCTGTGCTGTGTGTATTTTGTTCTTATAAATCCTGACGTCCAAGAACTGTGTGTAATGGGGGGCCAGTATCGGAGAAAACCCCTTACAGGGAGTACCTTCACCACACGGACTGCAGTGGTTCAAGAAGGTGGCTCACCACCACCTTCTCGAGGGCAATTAGGGATGGGCAATAAATGCTGGCCTTGCCAGCGACACCCACATCCCATGAATGAATTAAAAAAAGAAGGAATTGGATAGCTCTTTCAAAGAGCCCGCACAGGCAGGAATGGCTTCCTTTTGTGCTGTATGACTCTACTCCATATGGGGATTAACTACTGGAAATTCCACAGAGGTTCTTCTGATCTCCTGCCGACACTTTGGTGGGATTTCGGCAGAGACGCGCACTATTTTCAGCTGTTCATCCTGTTTCTCCAGAGATTCTGCTGGTCTCCTACGGAGAGATTGGGAGAACCCCTGTGGAATTCCAGGGCCCTGCTCTATCCAAGCTCACTGTCACCTCCGGGGACTTACGGTCTATCCCGTGGCTTTGCACCTTGCGGCTGATAATGGGGCCTGAACTCCTGGTGCCATTGCTACACAAACCTGCGCACAGAAACACAACTTACCGGCAATCTGGGCATGCCTCTCGTGAGGAACTCCAGGGCTTCATTGTTGGGCACCAGCAGCCATTAAAGAGCTGCTGGCTGCCGATTGTACACTGGGCAAATTCCTAGCAGCCCAAAGGGTCCCGGGAGCAAGGGTGCACAGGGGACGGAGCAACATTGGTCCTGGGGTGTTGGGAGAACAGAGGGCAAGCGTGCCCAGCATTTCCCTGCATTCAGGAGCCCAGTTTAAAAAAAATCTCTTCCACCAGGCCTCAGTCTCACCTTAATCTTTTCTTTTTCCATCTGCTGTTAAGCTCTCTGTAAAGCACCTGAGATGTTGCACCTATATGAGGAGCAATATAATAATGCAATTTGTTATCATTATTTCCTGATTAGGAATAGGGTAGATTTTAATAAAGCAGCCTTTACAGTTGTTTAACACCCCAGTGCATTTCACAGCTAATACAAGGCTGCTGTTGCACTTTTACCAAATAACAGCTGGTCAATACTTTGAAAATTCACATTCTGAACCATTTCTGCTGAATACACAAAACAATTCCCCAGTAATTGCTTCCTGGCACTAGTTTTATTTTATCAGGAAGAGGTGCACCAGAGGAGGGGGCGAGCCCAGGTTGGCTGCGGCCCGGAGTATTTCTGCTCCTTGCTGCTCCTGGCCCCACATAAACATCAGTAGAAAAAAAGTGAACTTAGCTTTTCCGCCGGCACCACATACTCTGTGCAGTTTATGATGGGTTGCCAGTAGAAGCCTAAACCAGGATGTTGGTTTGCATTATCACGGCAGCTAATGCCTGTACCAGGTGGATGCCCGGGACACGAGGAAGTCTTCCATGCTAGAGTCCATTATAAAGGATGTAATAGCAGAGCACTTGGAAAACAGTGACAGGATCGGACAAAGTCAACATGGATTTACAAAAGGTAAATCGTGCTTGACTAATCTACTGGAATTTTTTGAGGATGTAACTGGTAAAATAGATAAGGGAGAACCAGTGGATGTGGTGTATTTGGACTTTCAGAAGGCTTTCAATAAGGTCCCGCATAAGAGATTAGCGTGTAAAATTAAGGCACATGGGATTGGGGGCAAGGTATTGACTTGGATAGAGAACTGGTTGGCAGACAGAAAGCAAAGAGTTGGAATAAACGGGTCTTTTTCCGAGTGGCAGGCAGTGACTAGTGGGTTACCGCAGGGATCGGTCCTTGGACCCCAGCTATTCACAATATATATTAATGATCTAGACAAGGGAACTAGATGTAATATCTCCAAATTTGCAGACGACACAAAGCTGGGTGGACGTGTGTGCTGTGAGGAGGATGCCGAGAAACTCCAGGATGATTTGGACAGGTTAGGTGATTGGGCAAAAGCATGGCACATGCAATATAACATGGATAAATGTGAGGTTATCCACTTTGGTGGCAAAAACAGGAAGGCAGATTATTATCTGAATGGCAATAGATTGGGAGAAGGGGAAGTGCAACGAGACCTGGATGTCCTTGTGCACCAGTTGCTGAAGGTAAGTAAGCAGGTGCAGCAGGCAGTTAAGAAGGCAAATGGTATGTTGGCCTTCGTAGCGAGAGGGTTTGAGTACAGGAACAAGGATGTCTTGCTGCAGTTATACAGGGCCTTGGTGAGACCACATCTTGAGTATTGTGTGCAGTTTTGGTCGCCTTATCTGAGGAAGGATGTTCTTGCCATGGAAGGAGCTCAGCGAAGATTCACCAGGCTGATACCTGGGATGGCAGGAATGACGTATGAGGAGAGATTGGGTTGATTGGGCTTGTACTCGCTGGAGTTTAGAAGAATGAGAGGGGATCTCATTGAAACTTATAAAATTCTGACAGGACTGGACAGACTAGATGCAGGAAGGATGTTCCCGATGGTCGGGGAGTCCAGAACCAGGGGTCACAGTCTAAGGATAAGGGGTAGGTCATTTAGGACAGAAATGAGGAGGAATTTCTTCACCCAGAGAGTGGTGAACCTGTGGAATTCTCTACCACAGAAGGCAGTAGAGGCCAATACATTAAATATATTCAAGAAGGAGTTGGATATATTTCTTAAGACTAAAGGGATCAAGGGGTATGGGGAGAAAGCAGGGACCGGGTACTAAATTTGGATGATCAGCCATGATCGCATTGAATGGTGGAGCAGGCTTGAGGGGCCGAATGGCCTACTTCTGCTCCTATCTTCTATGTTTCTATGTCTATGTTTCCAGGAGAGATCGGGCGTGACATATCATCCCAGTGAGTTTACACTGCACTTTTTCCATTGAAAGAATTGCATTTATATAGCGCCTTTCAGGACCACCAGACGTCTCAAAGCGCTTTACAGCCAATGAAGTACTTTTTGAAATGTAGTCACTGTCATAATGTGGGAAACGCGGCAGCCAATTTGCGCACAGCAAGGTCCCACACACAGCAAAGTGATCATGACCAGATAATCTGCTTTTGTTATGTTGGTTGAGGGAGAAATATTGGCCAGGACACCGGGGAGAACTCCCCTGCTCTTCGTCAAAATAGTACCATGGGGTCTTTTACGTCCACATGCGAAAGCAGGCGGGGCCTCGGTTTAACGTCGCATCCCAAAGACGGCACCTCAGACAGTGCAGCGCTCCCTCAGCACTGCACTGGAGAGTCAACCTAGCTTTATGTGCTCAAGTCCCTGGAGTGGGACTTTGCAGTGGGGAAAGAGTTAAAATGACATCACTGGCAGTTTCACTGAATGATGTAAGAAAGACAGGTGCTAACATGAAAGGCCACATCCATAAAGATGCGGTCAAGATAGCTGACCTTTGAAGACTAAAAAAAAGCAATTAAGTGGAGACAGGATGTCCAGCATTTCAACTGCCTTTAACAGCTTTATTACCTAGGTCGCATTCCTAGGTATCTTTTAATCAGCATTCAGCAGTTTGAGTGATTGATTGAGGAGGCAGCTTGCATATGTTTACATTAAGATTTGTAACCAATCCGTGAAGGTGCATGCGGGCCAAGATCCAATCAGGTGGCAGGAATGATTTGTGCATGAGCTGGCCATGTGTATTTTAATGTATAAAAATGTAGTGTTTGCTGTAACAATTTGGAGAAGTCTGGCTAAAGACAGAACAGACTGTCTCCCCACCAGTGTAATAAAGACAACTTGACTATCGATCTGAAAACCTTGTGTCGAGTGTTGGTTTAAAATACTCCATAACAGACTTGAACCCATAACCTTCTGACTCAGAGGCAAGTGTGCTACTCACTGAGCCACAGTACTTTATATCCTTCTTATAAATGCGGTGCCCAGAACTGTTCACAATTCTCCGACTACCACCTAACTAAGGCCTGGTAGTACAAGTTCAACATTGGCTTCTTTTTTTGGTAAGGAAGAAGTTGCATTTTATAAAGCACCTTTCATGTTCTCAAGATGATCCGAAGTGCTTCACAGTCAATGGATTATTTTTGAAGTACAATCATTGTTGTTTTATAGACATGTGTCTCCGAGTGCTTAGTAATTCTGTCCCACATTATACACCAGGGGCCTGTAATTCTGATACAGCAGTTAGGCAGGTCGCGCTGGTGAGGGTGCATCAAGTGGTGTCCACTCCAATGGAGTTAGGGAAAATCAGAGCGATGCCCCGCTTGCTCTCATGAGGAGATCAGAGGCCCTTGTAGGGTAGAGCGGACAAGTGGGAAATTCTTCTTCACTCGGAGAGGGCACCAGGGTGAGCCTCTTAAGGTAATTGGTCCCCGCCGGGAACGATTACCTTTCCCCTGAATCATTTTGCGAGGGTGGGAGGCAGGAGTACTGTTGGGCATATCAGGTGGCTTACTGGGTCAGCGAAACCCATGAACTCTCCCAGCTATGCCTCCTCAATGTGGAAAGGAGTTGGGGGGGGTGGGGGGGGGGGGGGGGAGAGCAAAAGATACCTGCCCGACCTTCTCTCCAGGAGGAATCCCGGCAAAACTGGGCAATTATGTCAGTGGTGGTGCCAGGCTCAGGGCAGAATGCCAGGCCACAGTTGTCTACCAACAACCAGAGTGAGACTGACTATAATTTCCTCAATTCTGCCGTGATAAATTATAGCCTTTGATTAATGTAATTATAACATTAGTTCTGACTACAAAAACAACAAAGAACATCATGATGGACAAGTTTGCAAACAGAGACCCAATTCCATCATTCTCTGCTGCAGCAATATTGCAAAGGCTCAGCCTAGAGAACAAGATTTATCTGTGCACACATCAGTGAAGGACAATATAACATTGATCAAGGGAGCCACACACAAGCAACTGCAGACATATATTTATAATAAAGAACCATTTTAAATCGCAATTTAATTATTCTGCATTCTGCTCCCCATAGGGTACAATTATACCAAGTGAATACTTAATAGTCCTTTCGAAATGAGGGTGAACGATGTCTACATGTGATTTTAGTCACAGAGTCCTATAGGATGAAATTGAATCCTGTATTTGAAGTGCAGCTATAAAGTGAAGTCGTCATTATAGATGCTCACTAACCAAAACCATTCTTCAAATTGTCATTCAAATGTCTTTTCCTTTGGTTATTTATTGGCTCTGATATCTTGGGTAATTTTAATCTAAGCTGCCTGGCGGGAAGCTGCTGGGATCGGGTTGGCTGCCCGTTAAACCGCGCCTGAATTTACTCTCCATGGACACCGTTTCTCCTCCCGGGGCGAGTTAGGATAGATTTACCCACCTTGTTTCTAGTAACTGGTCATTTTGAGATTGCTGCTGAAGTTTCTGCTTCCCAGCAGTTTGGGACATGTTGCCCTCAATTGCCCTGTGCAATATTAAATCACACAGACTGGGAAGGATCCCTGGTCAGTGCTGAGTCTGGGCAGCGAGGGGAGTACTACAGTTCCCTCCATGGCCCGGAGCTAGGGAGAGAGAGGGGGGGAAAGGGCAAAGTCTTGACCAGATCTTTTAACTGAGAGATCCATGAGAGGTGCTTTCACAAATTGTTCAACTGCGTCTCCATGGAGATGTCTGTACTTGGAACGTCCTACACTCCCAACCAAGGAGATACCTTCTGTTGCCCAGGCCCTAAGCTCTGGAATTCCCTGCCTAAACCTGTCCACCTCACTACCTCTTTCCTCCTTTAAGACGCTCCTTAAAACCTGCCTCTTTGACCAAGCTTTTGGTCACCTGCCCTAATTTATCCTTATGTGGATCGGTGTCAAATTTTTTGTCTCAAAATACTCCTGTGCAGCGCCTTGGGACGTTTTACTACGTTAAAGGCGCTATATAAATACAAGTTGTTGTTGTTGTTGATAGCATAAATGGGAAGGGGCAATTAGTAGGCCAGGTTCTACAGCTAAGTGTCAGCCTTTCAGAATTAAAGAACTCCCTTGTATTCTTAAGGCCTCAAAAGACTTATAATAATGATGACTGTGCCACTGAATTTGTGATTAAGAGCATTAAAAAATTGCGGAACAAGGAAAGGCCACTTCACCCGTCGAGCTTTTTCCTCCTGCAGACCATCCAATATTTGTCCATCGTGGACTTCACTCAATTCCTTCTGAGGGAGATGACCAAAAGCAGATAAAATCATCAAGAAGGTGCTCATTCAATGTTAGCGGAGGGAGGAGTCAATCCACACTATGGTCAATGTAGTTTATAGAGCGGTTCACTCAGTCTGAGGAGAATGGCTTGTCTTTTCCGCCCCATGAGTACACTCAACCAGTAGCAGCAGCAGGAGGGAGACTGAGAGTAGCCAACACCCGGGGCTGGGGTTTAAGAGCTGGAAAGGTGTTCCAAGCCATTTTAACGACAGCCGCTATTTGTGCTGCACCTGACCTGAGAGTGGTTGGTGCGAACACTGAGAATGGGCAAAAAAAAAAATTCCAGTGCTAACATCCCTCACCATGTCGAGCATAAAAAAGAAAAGTGCTGAAATAGAATAGAATCCTAGAGCACAGGAGGCCGTGCGGCCCATCGTGCCTGCATTGGTTCTTTGAAAGAGCTATCCAACTCTTGGTTGTCCCACTCTCCGGTTCTTTCCCCATAGCCCTGCAAAGTTTTCCCCTTCAAGTATTGTATTCAATTCCCTCTTGAAAGTTACTTTTGAATCTGCTTCTACCACCCCTTCAGGCAGCGTATTCCAGATCACAACATGAAATGGAAGGGAGAGTTCAATCGAATTCAATCTTTGAAGAAAGAGTCAGCGCATCCTGTTGTGACCTTTGGTTTGTACTAATGAAGACATTTGTGGAGATTTTTCCATTGTGTTTTGAGTGACTCTGACATGCTGATCCCGGGATATCACCACAAAGCCTACGAACATCGGGAGGCTTCACTTCCTCTGTCAAGCTATTTAAGTACATTGGTTAATGCGAGAATGCATTAAAATTCCCGTCTCTGCTATTTCAATGCATTTGTCAAACCATTCATTTTAATGACTGCGCTAAAATAGCAGAGAGGCAAATTTAGTGCAAATGTGTTAGTCAGTGTGATCAATATAGTCACAGAGCAATTCTTATCCCTGATAGTCTGAGCTATCACTGAAGGATAAATCCTGCAACGCCACATAGAAGACTGAAGAACTATAAACAGCTTGTTACAACTTCAAATTTCACCTATTAATTACGTTAGTGATTTTATTTTGAGCACTGCACACTTAAAGACTGACCGTACCACCATGTTTATATGTACAGTCCTCGGTGGGGGTCAGCCATACACGACCTGGAATAACATTTACTGTGGAAGTCAGGCAGCAGGAGAATACAAAGAGTCTTTGTTTCAGTTCGTAGCACAAAGCTCCAGCTTGGTGGAAACTCGGAATTTCTTCAGTAGCTTGGAATAGAAAGAGGTTTCGCTCTATAGTCGGCAGGGCCGTTCAATCAAGTCTCAAGAGCAGTGTTAAGATATTGCGTCAGTTTATGTCAGTTGGTGGCTATTTGCCATCTTGGTCCAGCAGGTTCTTCTCCTTCTTCAACGAGACATCATCCGGACAAATTCTGTCAAGGTAAAGATTGGGACAAGGATAGCGTTCAATAAACAAAATGACTTGAGACACTCAACGTAGGTCTTAGCTAAGAGCTCCGTAAAACCATGTTACAGAAAAACCTGACAGGACACAAAACTGGCTCAGCCACTAAACCATCCAGAGCTCCCACCCCTCGGATAGTTCATGGTCAGAGCTCCCTCTGATAGCTCAGTCGGAGCTCCCGGTCGGAGCTCCGGGTCGGAGCTCAGGGTCGGAGCTCAGGGTCGGATCTCCCGGTCGGAGCTCAGGGTCGGATCTCCCGGTCGGAGCTCAGGGTCGGAGCTCAGGGTCGGAGCTCAGGATCGGAGCTCACGGTCGGAGCTCAGGGTCGGAGCTCCCGGTCGGATCTCAGGGTCGGACCTCCCGGTCGGAGCTCTGGGTCGGAGCTCCGGGTCGGAGCTCCGGGTCGGAGCTCCCGGTCGGAGCTCAGGGTCAGAGCTCAGGGTCGGAGCTCAGGGTCGGATCTCCCGGCCGGAGCTCTGGGTCGGAGCTCCCGGTCGGAGCTCAGGGTCGGATCTCCCGGTCGGAGCTCAGGGTCGGAGCTCAGGGTCGGAGCTCAGGGTCGGAGCTCAGGGTCGGAGCTCAGGGTCGGATCTCAGGGTCGGATCTCAGGGTCGGATCTCCCGGTCGGAGCTCAGGGTCGGAGCTCCCGGTCGGAGCTCCCGGTCGGAGCTCCCGGTCAGAGCTCCCGGTCAGAGCTCCATCTGATAGCTCACAGTCAGAACCATGACCTTCTAACTCAGAGGTTGCGTAGACTTGCCTTGTATTCCCTTGAGTTTAGTCGGTTGAGAGGTGATTTAATCAAGATGCTTAAAATGATAAAGGGATTCGATAGAAAAGCTATTTCCTCTGGTGGGGAAATCCAGAACAAGAGGGCATAATCTTAAAATTAGAGTTAGGACATATAGGAGTAAAATCAGGAAGCACCTTTTCACACAGAGGGTAGTGGAAATCTGGAACTCTCTCCTCTAAACGGCTGTGGATGTTGGGGGTCAACTGAAATTTTCAAGACCGAGATCGATGGATTTTTGTTGGGTAAGGGTCAAGGGATATGGAGCAAAAGCAGGTAAATGGAGTTGAGGGGCAGATCAACCATGATCTAATAGCAAGGCGGAACAGGCTCGAGGGGCTGAATGGCCTTCTCCTATTTCTACCTCAACAAATAAAAAAACACTTTTAAGATGTAATAGTACATTGGAACATAGGGATTGCCAGACCAAAAAAGACCATGGTCCATCTAGTTCGCTGTCCACCATCTTGGAGTCACGTGATACAATGATAATGGAGTTGTTGACTAATCAGTCTCGATCAATTATTCTACAACAGATCCAGAAATGACACAAGGAAATCCCCAATGGTGGAGAGCTTTGTGAACTATAGGTTCAAAGTCACCTCTTCCCCCGAAGCATGTTACACTTACCACATGTCATGTCTCAAATTACTCATACACCGAATCCCAAAATGTTATTTTCTGAAAAGCAATCTAATTTGTATTTGAATGAATCAATACTAACTGCTTCCACTGTCTCCCTAGGGAGCCTGTTCCATAGACTGACCACTCGCTCACTGAAATATTGTTTCCGCAGGTTAGTTTCAAATTTACCCCCACTTCAAGCACAGGATGATTCTACTTTTCTGGACAAGGTGAAACGGCTGGTCAAGGTCTAGTATAGTCAAGAATTCTGGGATGTTTAGTGGGAGTGGGTTGCATCCAATCCCTGTTGGGTCTAGTCATATAGTGGGAGGGGCATGCATGCATTTGATTCTAGGAGATGTAACGGTGGAATGGTCTCTAGCGTGCATTTTCTGGCAATCTACTAGTGTTGCAGCATCCCTGAATGTTAACCCTCCCAAAGCTGCTGGCCGATGAAAACCGAACCCTTGTTCCTAACCTTTTGCTGAATTCTGTGTAATTCTAGGATATTTCGTTCATGTACAGGTTTGAGCAGCCTGTCGACACAGTCTAGGCTCACACCTGAATACTGGCCACTCCAACACCAGTGGAACTGAACCCCAGCAAAGAGTCAGTGCCATCAGCACGGGATGTGTAGGAGGAAAGGGAGCAAAATTCAGGAAGGGTAAAGATCCCAGAGGAACAACTACTCCTGTACATACTTCTGCTCCCGATTTAATCAGCAATTTAAGAATCATCGTGAGAGGTTGTTTGCGAAAGCTGAAATATGCAAATCAGTGAAGTGTTTAAAAACCAGGCTAGGTGCCAGAGCCTACGGTTTAGAGCACATTAAACACACACTGAGCTTCAGTGTATGAGTTTGAGAAATAGAAACATTGATTGGAGTCTATCTTTTCCCGAGTTAAGACAGATATTACTCACACACCACTTCAAAATGGCAGGTATGTTAATCAGTCCCGAAATAAGCTAGCTAACAAACGCAGTTCAAACTTTGTAATCTGTCATGTCTACTGATAAACATTGACACAGTGAGTTAAAATAAGCTGGATTAAACATCAGCTCATGGTGAAGTTTAAAAATAAACTTGCATGTGAACTTTTGCTCATTAAACACGTCCCCGAAACTCATCGGGCGGAACTTTCAATGCCGGTTGAGGGAGGAGGTAAATTGGCCGAGAGCGGATTGGCCACCCACTGTACACATTTCCCATCGGGGAAGGCTCAGACAGTGACAACCCCAGCCGGGGTGGGGCAGGGGGGAGGGAAATGAAGGTTGGGGCGGTGAGGTTGGGGTTGGCTTTGAGCCCAATTTTGTCCCCCTTTCCACCCTAGAGTGTATGCACTGTGCTTTGGACACAGTACTCGGCCCCACTGGGTAGGCACCGTGCGATGAAAAGAGTGCTACTGAAACGCTGTAGAGCTGAAAGAACAAAGCTGGCTCTTACCTTCAAAGTCAACACGTCCATCCCCGTTCAAGTCAACGTCTTTCAGTATTTCCTCAATGTCCCTGTGTCCAATCTGCTGGCCAAGTAATTTCTTCATGGCTTCACGAAGTTCAGTTGTGCTGATCTCCCCATCTCCATTTGTGTCAAACTGTGTGTTTAAGGAAACGCATTCAGTCTCAGTTTAGAACATGTATTAACAGGGCTTTCCGTTCGCAGGTATTCTAATGCATCAAATGATTTTCAAATCCATATGCACATTTCTTTCATATTTGCCCTTTCAGCTGTGGCTCAGTGGGCAGCACCCTTGCCTCTGAGTCAGAAGGTTGTGGGTTCAAATCCCACTCCAGAGACTTGAGCACAAAATCTAGGCTGACACTTCAGTGCAGTACTGAGGGAGCGCTGCACTGTCGGAGGTGCTGTCTTTCGGATGAGATACCCCGTCTGCCCTCTCAGGTGGATGTAAAAGATTCCATGGCACTATTTCAAGGAAGAGCTGGGAATTTCTCCCGGTGTCCTGGCCAACATTTATCCCTCAACCTAAAACAGATTATCTGGTCATTATCTCATTGCTGTTTGTGGGACCTTGCTGTGAGCAAATTGGCTGCCGCATTTCCTACTTTACAACAGTGACTACACTTCAAAAGTACTTCATTCGCTGTAAAGTGCTTTGGGATGTTCTGAGATCATGAAGTGCACTATATAAATGCTAGTTCTTTTTTTCTTCTTTTTCAGCATTATCCGTTTTATAGATATATAGTTTATTTCAAATAAACTGACTATATGCACGGTGGCCCAATTGAATGGCGGAATATAGGTTTGACCCTATTGCTTTGAATACAGGTTTGACCCTATTGCTTTGAATATAGATTTGACCCCATTGCTTTGAATATAGGTTTGACCCCCATTGCTTTGAATATAGGTTTGACCCCTATTGCTTTGAATATAGGTTTGACCCCATTGCTTTGAATATAGGTTTGACCCCCATTGCTTTGAATATAGGTTTGACCCCTATTGCTTTGAATATAGGTTTGACCCCATTGCTTTGAATATAGGTTTGACCCCCATTGCTTTGAATATAGGTTTGATCCCATTGCTTTGAATATAGGTTTGACCCTATTGCTTTGAATATAGGTTTGACCCCATTGCTTTGAATACAGGTTTGACCCCTATTGCTTTGAATATAGGTTTGACCCCCATTGCTTTGAATATAGGTTTGATCCCATTGCTTTGAATACAGGTTTGACCCTATTGCTTTGAATATAGGTTTGACCCCCATTGCTTTGAATATAGATTTGACCCCATTGCTTTGAATACAGGTTTGACCCTATTGCTTTGAATATAGATTTGACCCCCATTGCTTTGAATATAGGTTTGACCCCATTGCTTTGAATATAGATTTGACCCCCATTGCTTTGAATACAGGTTTGACCCCCATTGCTTTGAATATAGGTTTGACCCCCATTGCTTTGAATATAGGTTTGACCCCATTGCTTTGAATACAGGTTTGACCCTATTGCTTTGAATATAGGTTTGACCCCCATTGCTTTGAATATAGATTTGACCCCATTGCTTTGAATACAGGTTTGACCCTATTGCTTTGAATATAGATTTGACCCCCATTGCTTTGAATATAGGTTTGACCCCTATTGCTTTGAATATAGGTTTGACCCCATTGCTTTGAATACAGGTTTGACCCCCATTGCTTTGAATATAGGTTTGACCCCATTGCTTTGAATACAGGTTTGACCCTATTGCTTTGAATATAGGTTTGACCCCCATTGCTTTGAATACAGGTTTGACCCCTATTGCTTTGAATATAGGTTTGACCCCCATTGCTTTGAATATAGGTTTGACCCCATTGCTTTGAATACAGGTTTGACCCTATTGCTTTGAATATAGGTTTGACCCTATTGCTTTGAATATAGGGTTGACCCCATTGCTTTGAATACAGGTTTGACCCTATTGCTTTGAATATAGCTTTGACCCCCATTGCTTTGAATATAGGTTTGACCCTATTGCTTTGAATATCCAATGTTATCCATGCTATGCAGCAAGGCACTGAGCAGTCGCTCCCTTTACAGGGGTTGGTAAGCTGATAGGGTGAGATGAAGTAGCGTGGGGGGGAAGGCTCATGTGGAGTATAAAAACTGGCATAGACCAGTTGGGCCAAATGTAAATTCTATATAATTCTATGCAATGCAAGTCTCCTTCCTGGGCAATGCACTTTCAGTGGTCATAAGCACAGAGAAAGCAACCATCTCCTTGGCCATCATCTTGACCAGCAATCAGGAGGCACACAAGGTTGGCCCATTGGAGGCTCCCTATCTGATTTTCCCTCTGCTTTATAGAGTGTGTGTGTGGGGGGGGGGGGGGGTGCTTGGACTTGTGCTCAGTATCTCCAAAGATACCAAGACTTTATGAAAAGTTGTTCTGAGTGATTTGAAAACTTCACTTCTGGAATTGAGAGTGAGAAGACCTCCCTATCACAGCATTTGAGGAAACCTTACATTGTTACATGATGTTAAAGACCAAGAATCCATTGGGCCAAAGCTGGCCTCCCCCCAAATGACAGAAGGAATGGCTAAATGGGAGTAACAAATCACAGTGTCTAATATCACAGGACCATGAGGATAGAGGCTGGCTGTTTAAGTTACAAGGCGTTCAGGGTGAATTCCTTGGTTGGCTTGGCTTTCCTCAATTCCCCAGATGCCGTGCAGACATTGATTAGTAATCAATCTGCAACATCTAGAGAGACTTCGGCCCCGATTTTGTGGATTGTGTGGGAAATGGTCGGATTCCCCGAATGTGGGGTTCTGACACACAAAAAAATGTCAGCCAGCTGCACGCAATTTTCCCTCAAGTGGCCAATTAATTTCCAGCGTGTGGGCAGCCTTGCTAATTGTCCATTTCTAGTCAGAAAGCCCCACAGTATGATGTCATCATTCGTGGTGCTTTCAAGGTCCACAGCGAGCATTGCTTCCTGTTGGCTTCCAAACGAACCATACAGGATGGCAGAGGAGCCTGCAGCAGCGGTGGCCAGTGCCAGACCCCGAGCTGCCTCCAAATTCGACGAAGCTTCACTGCAGGCATTATTGGATGGGGTTAGGGCCCACAGGGAGGTCCTCTTCCCTAGGTCAGGCAGGAAGAGGCCTCCAACTGAGACCAAAGCTGCATGGATGCAGGTGTCAGCAGATGTCAAATCGAATGTGCATGTAACCTTGGCATCACATCTCTAACTCCTTCCTCTACTCCCCCACAGGACCATCCAAAGCCCCCGTCCCCACTGTGGAGGAGGAAGAGGCTGTGCAGCCAGACTCCTCAGAGGAAGCTCCAACCTCTGAGGGCGCAGCGTCAGCAGAAGTAAGCACACCCAGCACCAGCGCAGACACTCACACCTCGGGGGGGGGGGGGGGACCTTCGGGACATATAGTGTTGTCACCTGGTGTTTCACAGCTCACAAGTGAGCCTCAGCAGATTCTGGAGACAGGGACAGCAGTGGAGAGTCCTCGTCGGAGGGCACAGGACTCTGTCAGCTCAGCTGCATGGTCGACCCTCTGCCTCTGGGTCCATCCGCAAGAGAAGAGGTGATGGATCTCCATGCACAGATGCAGGAGTCTCTGGCAGGTTTTGTCTCCAGGGTCGCTGCGAGTGTGGAGCGAATGGAGGAGTCCATAGCGACCATGAGCAAAGCTTTGTGGAGTCATTGGTGCATGTACGCATCACCATGGAAAGGTGGCAACCTCCATGGAGGAGATAACTCGCCAGGGTACGGAAAACATGGTGAGTGCTCATAAGAGAATGACATCTCTTGAGGAGCGTTGGCCATCTATTGAACAGAGAAACCAGACCTTCATGGAAGTCCTTCGAGTAGGACTGCCAGTGCAGAAACGGGTCCCCATGGCCCCCTAAAGCGCAGCAAGGTGCTCTCAAGCCACTTCCAAGCGCTGGCCCCTTCTGGCCTGTGCAACTTCAGGTGAGTGAGCAGCAGCCTGGTGCTCCTGGTGCTCATCCTGCTGTTCCTGGTTCTGCTGCTGCCGCCTCTGCTGCTGGAGATCCTCTAATGGCAAGAAGGGAAGGAAAAAAAGGCGTCCCATGCTTCTCGTAGATGCCTCCGCTGAGGAAGTGCTGAGTGAGGGTGGCGAGAGGGGCTTCCCAGGAGATCACATTGGAGAAGTGTGTGAGGCTCCAACCTTCCACAGCTGTGCCTAAGCCTTGAAGAAGTAGCCCCAAGCGTGCAGCAACAAGGTCCTTCAACATACAAGTGCTGTCCCTTTAAATCGCAGCTTTCCCTGACCTGCAACTGACAGCAAGCAAGCCGGCAAGCTTCACGCCAGGTTTCATCAGCGGGGTTCCCCGCAGGCGTGTTTAGCGTGGGGAACCCCACAAAATCGCAATGGACCCTGAAAATAGGTTTAAACATGGTAATAATTGGTGATTAGTGTTGCGACGGCCAGTCCTGCCAGCGGCGGGCGGGACTGATTCGGATCGCGGAGAAACGGCGGTCCGAAAGTCGGACAGGGCGGGGAATCAGGCCGGGGGTGGGGGGGGGGGGGGGTGGTCGCGACCCCCTATTTCTGCGATTTTCGGCCCCCGCCCGCCTGACGGCTGGCAGAAAATCGGGGCCTTCATCTTTGCTCAACTGACCATCTCAATGGTTTGGATGTTATCATTGAGTTTGAACTCTCAGGTTGACTAGTTGTAAACACACTTGAGTATATGAGAAGCAGACAATTGAAGCACATTAGGGCGTCTTTCCGTTTTCAGTCTGGAATTTCTCTTAAGGTGGAACCAGTTCCTGCAATAGCCAGGAGCAGTCTGTGCCCAAAATAATCGCTAAGATGGCTGCCCTCTGGCATTTTGCCCAAGTGACCACTCTTCAAACATAAGCCTAGATAGTAGGTGCTGGCAGGTTATTTGAACATGAAGGATGACAGTGCGCTCGCCCTCACCTACTGTCCATGCACATGCATCTTATGGCAAACAGGAGTGGGAACCCTGGCCGATTTTTCTCCTCCTAACCAGCAACACTGAGGCCAACTGCAGTAGCCTTTACTGCCATCCCAGGTCAGGCCAGCTAACTCAGCACGGACCAAGAATGGAATCTGGCACTTCCCTGGTCTGTGTGGCTCAGTTCCACACTCAGCAGTGCACTTACCCACTCAGTCACTGGGGCAATAAATGGCCACCTCTTTGGCCTACAGATCTTCTGCACTTTGAAGTGTGTATAAAGCTTCCTCTTTCAGAAAACAAAATGAGAAGTAAAATGAGAAAAGACCGTTGGGCCCACTGAAATTAGGCCCTCTGGTACCTGAGCGCAGCCAGCCTAGCATCCAACTGTGTTCCAAACTCCCATTGTAGTCTGTGCTGCCTGGCAGATTATTCCAGGGTGAATTTAGGATAATATGCCTTAATATAAAACTAAACCGGCACCTGAAATTTCCCTGGGGGTTCTTCCAATCCCCCGCCATAACCTTGGCGGAAACCCGGAGAACTGGTGTGAACGGACCTTTGCCCCGATTCCAAAGTTATGGCGGGAGATCGGGAAAAGTCCCGCGGAAATCCCAACCATGGTTATTTAACAATCGCTGAAATGGTCACCTCCTTGAAAGCGTCTCGTAGCTCTTTCACTCCGATCATGTCTGCTGTTTCAGCCAAAAGCTTTGGTCCCATCAACTCCAAAAAGTCATCAAAATCAACATGGCCGCCCACTAAAAATAAAACACAAGGAAATAAGAGCGAATTTTACAGCACGGAGTTCAGTACACAGCAAGATTTAAGGATAAGTAATGTTTAAATAACTACTTCTGTGATGTTTCTACAGTATCTACCGCAATGAGAAACACCAAGTAAACACCACTGATTCAGCAAAACCATCAATGATAGAAGTACCTTCTAACTAAATTTTTCCTACAATTTTACGACTTTTTACACAGAATGTTATAAAAATAATAACAAAACTAAAACCAAACCTAATTCAATTCACTGATTCCCATTCCCCACCAATGAAGCCCAGCTTCAGGACGGTGAGACTCTGTGCTCAGGGAGAAGCACCAGACTCCCAGAACAAAACACACTGTACAACAGCTCACATCACAGGCCAACAGGAACTCTCGCTCCCCAGTTTGTGTGGCTCACTCTTCCTCCCTCTCCCAGTTTGTGTGGCTCTCTCTCTTCCCAGTTTGTGTTTCTCTCTCCCTCCATCTCCCAGTTTGTGTTTGTCTCTCCCTATGTTTTTCTCTCCCTCCCCACTTTGTGTGTCTCTCTCAATCTCTCCTCTAGTTTGTGTGGCTCTCTCTCTCTCCCTCACTCCCCAGTTTGTGTGGCTCTCTCCCTCCCTCTCCCAGTTAGTGTTGCTCTCTCCCTCCCTCTCCCAGTGTTGTGTCTGTGTATAATAAGACACAGACTGCAGGAGAACGGTACAACAGGTGTTTACTCAACGTGGCTCACACGGGAACTGATCTGTAGAGATTACTACTCAGTGCTATATACAGGTGTGGTCACTGCCGGTACTGCAGTTTACATGAGCTGTAAAAGATAGTTCCCCCCTTAAAGGTACATACATTACAATTCCTCCCCTTTTAGATTAACAGTACCATAACACTCATTTAACAATTAAATATCAAACTAATTACAATTAACACTTTTAACATGCAACATTAGCTGAAAATAGTCTATTTATATATTCAGTCTTTGGGGAGGCTTCCTGATCCTTTCTGGATAGCGCCTTTCCCGAGTGTCTTGCTCTTGGTGCGGAGGCGATTCTGGCCCCCTGTTGTCGGTTGGTTCATCAGCTTCCGATGCTACTGTTTCTGGGGTAGATGCGACCTGTACGTTGGGTTCATCGCCAGGTACGTATGGGCGAGGCATGGGGTTGACTTGTTCCTGTGACTCTAGGATCTGGTCAGCATGGCGTCTCACGATGCTCTCCCCAACGTCCACTGTGTACATTAGTGGGCCCTGCCGTGTGCATATCGTTCCTGGCTGCCATTTTTCTGTTCGGTAGTCGCGGGCCAAGACGGGTTGCCCTACATTGAAGCTCCTTGTTGGTTTCTCATGGATGTGCTGGAATTGCTTACTCTCAACATCTCTTCGTACGTTTGGTCTGAGCAAATCCAGGCGAGATCTTAACCTTCGGTTAAAGAACATCATGGCTGGGGCCTGGTTGGTGACTGCATGTGTCGCATTCCGGTAGGCGAACAGGAAATTGTCCACCTTGTGCTGCAGCGGAATGTTGTCATTGTACATAGCCTTTATTGCCTTCTTAAAGGTTTGTATGAACCTCTCAGCCAATCCATTTGTGGCTGGATGATACGGGGCGGATGTGTAATGCCTTACCCCATTCTTTTTCAAGAACCTCCGGAACTCTTCGGACACAAACTGTGGTCCGTTGTCGGAGCAAATCTGTTCTGGCAAGCCATTCCTGGCAAAAATGGTCCGCAGGACTGCAATAGTTTTCTCCGTGGTGGTGGAGGACATTTTGATGACCTCAGGCCATTTCAAGTGCGCATCCACGGCTATTAAAAACATTGAGTCCATGAATGGACCAGCAAAATCAATATGCACCCGTTGCCATGGAGACGAGGGCCACTCCCATGGGTGTAGAGGGGCCTGTGGTGGTGCATTTTGGACTTTCTGGCATCCTGAGCAGCTCTTGGTCAGGTCCTCGATTTGTTTATCGATTCCCGGCCACCACACATAAGCCCTGGCTAGGCTTTTCATTTTTACCCCTCCCAGATGACCCTCATGAAGCTCATTGAGCACTCTATCCCTTAACTTGGGTGGAATTACCAGTCGGGATCCACACATCAAGGTCCCCCGGCACACTGACAGCTGTTCTCTCCTTGTCGAGAATGCTGGCAACAGTGAGTCGCCATGTGCTGGCCATCCCTTCACTGTCAAATCATATACCCGAGACAGTGTCGGGTCATTTCGGGTTTCCTTTTCGATACAAGCGTTAGTTACCGGTAGGTATTCAACTATAGTCGAATGGAATATTTCAACAGGATCCACTGCTGGTGCTTCCTCCGCAGTAGGCAGTGGCAGGCGTGATAGCCCATCAGCATTTCCATGCTGTTTCGTGCCCTTATATTCAATCTCATAGTGGTGCGCCCCTAGAAAAAGTGACCATCTTTGTAGTCATTCCGGTGATGACTGCGCAACGCCCTTCTTCGGATTAAAAATGGAGACAAGAGGCTGGTGATCAGTCAGCAAGGTGAATTTCTGCCCCTGCAGATAGTGATTGAACTTTTTCACTCCCCACACTAGGCTGAGGGCCTCCCTGTCAATCTGGGTGTAGTTACACTCGGCTGAGGTTAGTGATCATGACGCAAAGGCTATTGGCTTCTGTGAGCCGTCCGAGAATTTGTGCGACAGCACCACTCCAATGCCGTAGGGTGACACATCACATGCCAACCGAATTAGTAATACCGGGTTGTAATGGGCCAATACCTCTTTCGATGTGATTAGTGTTTTGCTCTTCTGGAAAGCTCGTCTACATTCGTCACTCCACTTCCATGGCACCCGTTTGCAGTAGGGTGTTCAGTGGGTGTAGTATTGTAGACAAATTTGGCAAGAACTTATGGTAGTAGTTTACCAGCCCGAGGAACGACCTCAGTTGTGACACATTTCCCGGTGCTGGAGCCTTGACTACTGCCTCAATCTTCTCTGGGGACTTATGTAACCCCTCTTTATCAATAACGTGGCCACAATACGAGATCTGTTTTCTAAAAAACTTGCATTTGGGGCGGTTAGCTCGGAGCCCATATTCCTGCAATCTAGTGAGCACCTGCTCCAGGTTGGCAAGGTGATCACTGTCATTTTCGCCCGTGACCAGGATGTCGTCCAAATAACACTGGGTCCCTGGGATCCCTTGCAGGACTTGTTCCATTGCCCTCTGCCAAATAGCCGGAGCTGATGCTACCCCGAATACCAGCCGGTTGTATTGGTAGAGACCTTTATGGGTGTTGATTGTGAGGTATTTTTTTGATGCTTCTTCTACCTCCATTTGCAGATATGCCTGGGCCAGATCAATCTTAGTGAAGTGTTTCGCTCCAGATAGCGAGGCGAAAATATTTTCAATCCGCAGAAGTGGATATTGTACGGTGTGACGGACTGGGTTCACTGTTACGTTAAAGTCGCCACAGATGCGAACCTTCCTTGGTTCCCTAGGCGTGCTGCTCAACGACTTTTTCATCACAGGGACGATGGGTGTAGCCCACTCGCTCCAGTCTACCTTGGACAGTACACCTGAACGTTCCAGACTCTCCAGCTCTGCTTCGACGGCAGCGCGGATCGCATAAGGTACCGGTCTGGCCTTAAAAAATTTTGGGCTTGCGTTTTCTTCAATTTTAATCGTCGCTGTCATGCCTTTTAGTGTTCCGAGTCCTTGCTGGAGCACTTCTTTCGCGTCAGTTAGGATCTTTGACAGTCGCCCAGGTGTGACGTCGTCATCCTTTTTGTCAGCCACAGTCAGTGCCTGTATGGAATGCCAATCCAGTTGTATTTTCCGGATCCATTCACGTCCCAGTAATGGTGGTCCTCCATCTTGCAATACATACAGGTCTCGTTTTGGTGTTTCCTTACCGTTATATATAACGGTCACCCTTATTTTTCCTTTGGGGTAGACTTTTTGCCCCGCGTACGTCTTCAAAATAATTTTTGTGTCTCTCAAGGGTATGTGTGAGAATAGCCGCTCGTAGTCCCGTCAGTTTATGAATGTTAGGGCTGATCCTATTTCCAATTCCATCTTTACCTGGACTCCTGCTATCTTGAGAGTGACCCAAATGGTTCGGTGATCCTCCATTGTGATCACATTATGTAGTTTCAGACAACTCAGTTCCCTGCTTTCGGAGTCGTTATCACTCTTTTGTTCGTCTGAACTATTCTCCGTCATCTTATGTACCTTCTTGTACTTTTCTTTGGTTGGTTTCTTATTGCTGGTTTTCTTTCCCGACCTGCAGACTCGTGCTATGTGTCCTACTTTTCCACACTGTCTGCACACTTTGTCTTTGAACCAGCAATCATTCTGGTCGTGTGTTGTTCTGCCGCAGCGATAGCACTTCTCTGTTCTATATGACATTTCGTTTGTGCCATATTCTTGCGGTCTCTGTTGTATCTCTGCAGCGCCCCGTGCTGCTGCTTCATATGATACCGCAATGCTGAAAGCCTTGTCCAGCGTAAGGTCCTTTTCAGATAAAAGCCGTTTCTGGGTTCCTTCACTTTGAAGCCCACACACAAACTTGTCCCTTAAGGTATCTGCCAGTCCCGCTCCAAACTGACAGTGTTTCGATAGTTTGCGCAGTTCTGTTAAATAATCAGCATTGCTTTCATCCTTATGCTGGTTCCGTTTGTGAAACTTGAATCTTTCTGCTATCAGCAACGGTGTGGGGTTTAAATGTTCCTGTAGTATCATTACTATGTCTTCAAAACTCTTTTCCATTGGCTTCGTTGGGGTTACTAGATTTTGTAATAAACCATACGTCTTTGCACCCATTAAATTTAACAATACCGACGCTTTCTTGTCATCTGACACCTCATTTGCCTTGCAGTACACCTCTATTCATTCGACATATGTAGTCCAATCTTCGACTTCATTGTCAGATGCGGTGATACTGCCACTCTTCGGCATTTTGGGTGTGGTTTAAAATGGCGTCTCCCAATGGCTTAAAATGGCATCTCCCGCGCTTTCCTTCCTCCCCCGCTGCTGCCAACGCTGCTCCCGGCGGTTCTCGTGGCAATGGCGGCGCCCTGTAGGTTTTGCGCGCTGCTGCCAACGCCGCTCTCGGCGGTCCTCGTGGCAATGGCGGCGCCTCGCGGGTTTCTGCGCGTCTCTCTCTCCCTCTCTTCGACGCTGCTCGGCCCCTGAACACCGGCTGCGCCCTGCCCTCTCTCTCCCGTCGACGCTGCTCGGCCCTTTGCTGTGCCGCTCGGTCGGGCTCTAGCCCGCCGCTGTCCGGGAAGGGTCTGCGCTGGACCACCTCAACTGGAAAGCCAAGCCTGGCTCTCGACAGCCTCCCCCGCAATTCTCGAGTCTCTGCTGGATGACTGGGCGTTTGCCCGTGGTCGGCGCCCGAGTCTCTGGCCTTGACCTCCAATCCACTGATCTCCAGGAACGAATCCCCGGGAGGTGATGCAGAGTTGCAGGTAGGTTCGAACTTGCCTTGTCGCCAATGTTGTGTCTGTGTATAAGAAGACACAGACTGCAGGAGAACGGTACAACAGGTGTTTACTCAACGTGGCTCACACGGGAACAGATCTGTACAGATTACTACTCAATGCTATATACAGGTGTGGTCACTGCCGGTACTGCAGTATACACGAGCTGTAAAAGATAGTTCCCCCCCCTTAAACGTATATACATTACCCCCAGTTTGTGTTTCTCTCTCCCTCCCTCTCCCAGTTTGTGGTTCTCTCTCCCCCCCTCTCCCAGTTAGTGTTGCTCTCTCCCTCCCTCTGCCAGTTAGTGTTGCTCTCTCCCTCCCTCTCCCAGTTTGTGTTTCTCTCCGCCCCCTCTCCCAGTTTGTGTTTCTCTCTCCCCCCCTCCCAGTTAGTGTTGCTCTCTCCCTCCCTCTCCCAGTTAGTGTTTCTCTCTCCCCCGTTCTCCCAGTTAGTGTTGCTCTCTCCCTCGCTCTCCCAGTTTGTGTTTCTCTCTCCCTCCCTCTCCCAGTTTGTGTTTCTCTCTCCCTCCCTCTCCCAGTTAGTGTTGCTCTCTCCCTCACACCCCAGTTTGTGTTTCTCTTTCCCTCCTCTCCCAGTTTGTGTTTCTCTCTCCCTCCCTCTCCCAGTTAGTGTTGCTCTCTCCCTCCCTCTCCCAGTTTGTGTTTCTCTCCGCCCCCTCTCCCAGTTTGTGTTTCTCTCTCCCCCCCTCCCAGTTAGTGTTGCTCTCTCCCTCCCTCTCCCAGTTAGTGTTTCTCTCTCCCCCGTTCTCCCAGTTAGTGTTGCTCTCTCCCTCACACCCCAGTTTGTGTTTCTCTTTCCCTCCTCTCCCAGTTTGTGTTTCTCTCTCCCTCCCTCCCTCTCCCAGTTAGTGTTGCTCTCTCCTGCCCTCTCCCAGTTAGTGTTGCTCTCTCCCTCCCTCTCCCAGTTTGTGTTTCTCTCTCCCTCCCTCTCCCAGTTAGTGTTGCTCTCTCCCTCACTCCCCAGTTTGTGTCTCTTTCCCTCCTCTCCCAGTTTGTGTTTCTCTCTCCCTCCCTCCCTCTCCCAGTTAGTGTTGCTCTCTCCTGCCCTCTCCCAGTTAGTGTTGCTCTCTCCCCCCCTCTCCCAGTTAGTGTTTCTCTCTCTCTCACTCCCCAGTTTGTGTTTCTCTCTCCCTCCCTCTCCCAGTTAGTGTTGCTCTCTCCCCCCCTCTCCCAGTTAGTGTTGCTCTCTCCCCCCCTCTCCCAGTTAGTGTTGCTCTCTCCCTCCCTCTCCCAGTTAGTGTTGCTCTCTCCCCCCCTCTCCCAGTTAGTGTTGCTCTCTCCCCCCCTCTCCCAGTTAGTGTTGCTCTCTCCCCCCCTCCCAGTTAGTGTTGCTCTCTCCCTCCCTCTCCCAGTTAGTGTTGCTCTCTCCCTCCCTCTCCCAGTTAGTGTTGCTCTCTCCCCCCTCTCCCAGTTAGCGTTGCTCTCTCCCCCCCTCTCCCAGTTAGTGTTTCTCTCTCTCTCTCTCCCCCCTCTCCCAGTTAGTGTTGCTCTCTCTCCCCCTCTCCCAGTTAGTGTTGCTCTCTCCCCCCCCTCTCCCAGTTAGTGTGGCTCTCTCCCTCCCTCTCCCAGTTAGTGTTGCTCTCTTCCCCCCCCCTCCGAGTTAGTGTGGCTCTCTCCCTCCCTCTCCCAGTTAGTGTTTCTCTCTCCCCCCCCTCTCCCAGTTAGTGTTGCTCTCTCCCCCCCTCTCCCAGTTAGTGTTGCTCTCTCCCTCCCTCTCCCAGTTTGTGTTTCCCTCTCCCAGTTAGTGTTGCTCTCTCCCTCCCTCTCCCAGTTAGTGTTGCTCTCTCCCCCCCCTCTCCCAGTTAGTGTTGCTCTCTACCCCCCCTCTCCCAGTTAGTGTTGTTCTCTCCCCCCCTCTCCCAGTTAGTGTGGCTCTCTCCCCCCCCCTCTCCCAGTTAGTGTTGCTCTCTCCCCCCCTCTCCCAGTTAGTGTTGCTCTCTCCCCCCCCACTCCCAGTTAGTGTTGCTCTCTCCCCCCCTCTCCCAGTTAGTGTGGCTCTCTCCTCCCCCCTCTCCCAGTTTGTGTTGCTCTCTCCCCCCCTCTCCCAGTTAGTGTTGCTCTCTCCCCCCCTCCCAGTTAGTGTTGCTCTCTCCCTCCCTCTCCCAGTTTGTGTTTCTCTCTCCCCCGTTCTCCCAGTTAGTGTTGCTCTCTCCCTCGCTCTCCCAGTTTGTGTTTCTCTCTCCCTCCCTCTCCCAGTTT
The DNA here is from genome assembly GCF_052327205.1 of Somniosus microcephalus. NCBI lineage: Eukaryota > Metazoa > Chordata > Chondrichthyes > Squaliformes > Somniosidae > Somniosus > Somniosus microcephalus. Next base: position 58,651,927 of record NC_141005.1, read on the forward strand.
GTGTTTCTCTCTCCCTCCCTCTCCCAGTTAGTGTTGCTCTCTCCCTCACACCCCAGTTTGTGTTTCTCTTTCCCTCCTCTCCCAGTTTGTGTTTCTCTCTCCCCCCCTCTCCCAGTTAGTGTTGCTCTCTCCCCCCCTCTCCCAGTTAGTGTTGCTCTCTCCCTCCCTCTCCCAGTTAGTGTTGCTCTCTCCTGCCCTCTCCCAGTTTGTGTTTCTCTCTCCCTCCCTCTCCCAGTTAGTGTTGCTCTCTCCCCCCCTCTCCCAGTTAGTGTTGCTCTCTCCCCCCCTCTCCCAGTTAGTGTTGCTCTCTCCCTCCCTCTCCCAGTTAGTGTTGCTCTCTCCCCCCCTCTCCCAGTTAGTGTTGCTCTCTCCCCCCCTCTCCCAGTTAGTGTTGCTCTCTCCCCCCCTCCCAGTTAGTGTTGCTCTCTCCCTCCCTCTCCCAGTTAGTGTTGCTCTCTCCCTCCCTCTCCCAGTTAGTGTTGCTCTCTCCCCCCTCTCCCAGTTAGCGTTGCTCTCTCCCCCCCTCTCCCAGTTAGTGTTTCTCTCTCTCTCACTCCCCAGTTTGTGTTGCTCTCTCCCCCCTCTCCCAGTTAGTGTTGCTCTCTCTCCCCCTCTCCCAGTTAGTGTTGCTCTCTCTCCCCCCCTCTCCCAGTTAGTGTTGCTCTCTCCCCCCCCTCTCCCAGTTAGTGTGGCTCTCTCCCTCCCTCTCCCAGTTAGTGTTGCTCTCTCCCTCCCTCTCCCAGTTAGTGTTGCTCTCTCCCTCCCTCTCCCAGTTAGTGTGGCTCTCTTCCCCCCCCTCTCCCAGTTAGTGTTGCTCTCTCCCCCCCTCTCCCAGTTAGTGTTGCTCTCTCCCCCCCCTCTCCCAGTTAGTGTTGCTCTCTCCCCCCCTCTCCCAGTTAGTGTGGCTCTCTCCTCCCCCCTCTCCCAGTTTGTGTTGCTCTCTCCCCCCCTCTCCCAGTTAGTGTTGCTCTCTCCCCCCCTCTCCCAGTTAGTGTTGCTCTCTCCCCCCCTCTCCCAGTTAGTGTTGCTCTCTCCCCCCCCTCCCAGTTTGTGTTGCTCTCTCCCCCCCTCTCCCAGTTAGTGTTGCTCTCTCCCTCCCTCTCCCAATTAGTGTTGCTCTCTCCCTCCCTCTCCCAGTTAGTGTTGCTCTCTCCCCCCCCTCTCCCAGTTAGTGTTGCTCTCTCCCAGTTAGTGTTGCTCTCTCCCTCCCTCTCCCAGTTAGTGTTGCTCTCTCCCTCCCTCTCCCAGTTAGTGTTGCTCTCTCCCCCCCTCTCCCAGTTAGTGTTGCTCTCTCTCCCCCCCTCTCCCAGTTAGTGTTGCTCTCTCTCTCCCCCCCCTCTCCCAGTTAGTGTTGCTCTCTCCCCCCCTCTCCCAGTTAGTGTTGCTCTCTCCCCCCCTCTCCCAGTTAGTGTTGCTCTCTCCCCCCCTCTCCCAGTTAGTGTTGCTCTCTCCCTCCCTCTCCCAGTTAGTGTTGCTCTCTCCCCCCCTCTCCCAGTTAGTGTTGCTCTCTCCCCCCCTCTCCCAGTTAGTGTTGCTCTCTCCCCCCCTCCCAGTTAGTGTTGCTCTCTCCCTCCCTCTCCCAGTTAGTGTTGCTCTCTCCCTCCCTCTCCCAGTTAGTGTTGCTCTCTCCCCCCTCTCCCAGTTAGCGTTGCTCTCTCCCCCCCTCTCCCAGTTAGTGTTTCTCTCTCTCTCACTCCCCAGTTTGTGTTGCTCTCTCCCCCCCTCTCCCAGTTAGTGTTGCTCTCTCTCCCCCTCTCCCAGTTAGTGTTGCTCTCTCTCCCCCCCTCTCCCAGTTAGTGTTGCTCTCTCCCCCCCCTCTCCCAGTTAGTGTGGCTCTCTCCCTCCCTCTCCCAGTTAGTGTTGCTCTCTCCCTCCCTCTCCCAGTTAGTGTTGCTCTCTCCCCCCCCCTCTCCCAGTTAGTGTTGCTCTCTCCCCCCCCTCTCCCAGTTAGTGTTGCTCTCTCCCTCCCTCTCCCAGTTAGTGTGGCTCTCTTCCCCCCCCTCTCCCAGTTAGTGTTGCTCTCTCCCCCCCTCTCCCAGTTAGTGTTGCTCTCTCCCCCCCCTCTCCCAGTTAGTGTTGCTCTCTCCCCCCCTCTCCCAGTTAGTGTGGCTCTCTCCTCCCCCCTCTCCCAGTTTGTGTTGCTCTCTCCCCCCCTCTCCCAGTTAGTGTTGCTCTCTCCCCCCCTCTCCCAGTTAGTGTTGCTCTCTCCCCCCCTCTCCCAGTTAGTGTTGCTCTCTCCCCCCCCCTCCCAGTTTGTGTTGCTCTCTCCCCCCCTCTCCCAGTTAGTGTTGCTCTCTCCCTCCCTCTCCCAGTTAGTGTTGCTCTCTCCCAGTTAGTGTTGCTCTCTCCCTCCCTCTCCCAGTTAGTGTTGCTCTCTCCCTCCCTCTCCCAGTTAGTGTTGCTCTCTCCCCCCCTCTCCCAGTTAGTGTTGCTCTCTCCCCCCCTCTCCCAGTTAGTGTTGCTCTCTCTCCCCCCCTCTCCCAGTTAGTGTTGCTCTCTCTCCCCCCCTCTCCCAGTTAGTGTTGCTCTCTCTCTCCCCCCCTCTCCCAGTTAGTGTTGCTCTCTCCCCCCCTCTCCCAGTTAGTGTTGCTCTCTCCCAGTTAGTGTTGCTCTCTCCCTCCCTCTCCCAGTTAGTGTTGCTCTCTCCCTCCCTCTCCCAGTTAGTGTTGCTCTCTCCCCCCCCTCTCCCAGTTAGTGTTGCTCTCTCCCCCCCTCTCCCAGTTAGTGTTGCTCTCTCTCCCCCCCTCTCCCAGTTAGTGTTGCTCTCTCTCCCCCCCTCTCCCAGTTAGTGTTGCTCTCTCTCTCCCCCCCTCTCCCAGTTAGTGTTGCTCTCTCCCCCCCTCTCCCAGTTAGTGTTGCTCTCTCCCCCCCTCTCCCAGTTAGTGTTGCTCTCTCCCCCCCTCTCCCAGTTAGTGTTGCTCTCTCCCCCCCTCTCCCAGTTAGTGTTGCTCTCTCCCCCCCTCTCCCAGTTAGTGTTGCTCTCTTTCTCCCTCCTCCAGTTGCTCTGTCAGGACTCACGGAGTTTCCAGGCGATTGTCGTTGGCCCCGATACCGTCATCATCACAACTGGCAATGACGCGGTGTTTCCGAATAGCGGGGAGACCAGCAGGGGCCGGACAACAGGATTTGGTTGTAAGCCACGACAGCCGGTGTACTCTGCGCATGAGCGAACCGCGCACACTGGGGCCGCTTCTCCCGAGTCCCCAGCAGCAGCGATCGGGAGACTCCCGCCCGGAGCGGGATGGTTGGGAACCCTCGCTCAGCAGAAAGCCAGCTCACTCGTTCAGGCTTTACGAGCCATCCCAGTCACAGTATGGTGCAGCCCCCATTTGTCAGTTAACATCAAGTGCTCGGGAAAGATGGGCATTAAAAGGGCTTTAGATGGCAGCGGGGAACGTAGGTCTCCGTCAGTTCAAACCTGTCACATTTCTAACAAAACGCCATTTAGGAAATGAATAAATGAAGAGGAAGGGTTTATTTTAAAGGACTGAGCAGCGCAACACGTTGGTGGAGAGTTTCTTCCGTACTTCTCCCAATTGGGCCCCTGTAACTGCGGCAGAAACCCCTTGCTGAGGTTACGGCAGCGCAGCGGGAGAACGGGTTGAGTAAAGGCCGTTTTCACTCCACAGTGTGTCCTGCGCAACGGAGCGCGCGGGAGAATAAAAACTATCCCGTCTCCGAGCAGGCATCGCTGAGAGGCCCGTTTTTTAATAAAAATGCTCTGCCACTGGGACCCTGACCTCTTCCTCCCTTCATTCAACACATCAACACGCTCGTACCATGATATGGAATTGTTTCACAATGTGAGTGCACGACGCACTGCGCCAGCTTACAGCCCATTCACAGGCCTCTGAACGGGATTCCTTTTTTTACAATGAAATTTTTTTTTAAACAAATATCTATACTGTCCTTGGACGAAGGCCGGACGTACTGCGGAAATGGGATCGGTAAGATTTGGTAACAGCTTAATGTAGAAAGTCACAAACCAAACTCTCGTATGGTACCAGGGCTGCTGCAGACAGATACCCTCCCTGTAAGGTGCTGGGCTTAATGGATTGAAACCTGAGAATAGCCCCTGTAACAAGGTGCAAAACGCCCTGTTTAATCGAATGCAACCTAACCGTTATCAAAGGTAGCATTTAATCATTGGCTGGGATCGATTCATCAATAACAAACTCTCCACTGAGCAGCAGCCTTAACAAAGAGTGAAATCCCTTAACTGGCTCAACTGCAGAAACAACCTTTGGGTGACGGTTCTTAACCTGAAAAGCTTGTGCGCGTGTCAGGGGAGAGCTGGATTTAAAATAACCTGCTAAATTGCATTTCGCTCCTGCCTTTCAGAAGACCGCAGATTGTAATACCGAGCACTTGATTCCTTTTAGTTGCGATGTATTTGTTTCCCCCCCCCCGCGTTTCATTAAACTTCCCACCGCGATCCGTGTACAAGTTCCTCCCTGGAGAGGGATGGCAGGTGACCAGCTCCCCGCCCGGTGCCAGTGATACTCTCAACCCAGCCGCAAGTAGCTGATTCGTGGTGCAAGGGAACCTCCTACTGCCTTTGAGGGGGCTCTTGATGTGCTCAGTGGGTAAATACACTGCTCTTCATGGGAGTGACCCAGGAAGTCTCAGGCTTCCGCATCAGTGAGTTGTGCCAAGTTAGGATGTGCCAAGTTAGGTGGTCTCAGCCAAGGCAGCAATAAAAAGGGGCTACAATAGACCTCAATAACTCGGGACTAAGGAGGGCACTGAGAAGACTTCAACTGAAATTACCACTCTACTGTGAATGCGAAATTGTCCATTTTGGCAGGAAGAATAAAAAAGCATATGATCTAAATGGTGAGAGATTGCAGAGCTCTGAGATGCAGAGGGATCTGGGTGTCCTAGTGCATGAATCGCAAAAGGTTAGTATGCAGGTACAGCAAGTAATTAGGAAAGCTAATAGAATGTTATCGTTTATTGCGAGGGGAATTGAATACAAAAGTAGGGAGGTTATGCTTCAGTTATCCAGGGCATTGGTGAGACCCCCTCTGGAGTACTGTGTACAGTATTGGTCTCCTTATTTAAGGAAGGATGTAAATGCGTTGGAAGCAATTCAGAGAAGGTTTACTAGACTAATACCTGGAATGGGCAGGTTGTCTTATAAGGAAAGGTTGGACAGGCTAGGCTTGTATCCGCTGGAGTTTAGAAGGGCACAAGTAGCTGATTCGTGGTGCAAGGGAACCCCCTACTGCCTTTGAGGGGTCGCCCATTTAAGACAGAGATGAGGAGAAACTTTTTCTCACAGAGGGTCATGAGTCTTTGGAACTCTCTTCCTCAGAGGGCGGTGGAAGCAGAGTCTTTGAATATTTTTAAGGCAGAGGTAGATAGATTCTTGATAAGCAAGGGGGGGTGAAAGGTTATCGGGGGTAGGCGGGAATGTGGAGTAATCAGATCAGCCATGATCTTATTGAATGGCGGAGCAGGCTCGAGGGGCCAAGTGGCCTACTCCTGCTCCTAATTCGTATATTTGTACTGAGTGTTAAGCGGGAATCAAACCCTGCTGGTATGCTCATTTGTAGGTTGGGCAAGGACAGGATTTGACTTGGCTGTGATACTCCACTAATACTTGATGTCCAGGCTCACACATTAAGAATGGGGAAGGTACCTTAGACTTGCCCGGCGTCAGCACGTGTCAGCACCTTCATGAACAGAAGGATGAAAATTGGGGGAGAAAATGCTGCTGGCTTCTGTTCAGTAGCACCTCCCCATGGCAGTGATGGCACCGCAGTCACTGGGCACTCATCCTGCGGCATGAACCTGTCCTCCTGTTGGGTGGCCCAGTATGTTGGAGTAGCAGCGCTCTGTGCTGCTCCATTGCCTGCACGCCACACGGGAAATGCCATTAGCGCTTTGCTCCGCTTTGTACCTGTTCCGAGCGGGCGCGGTGGCACACACAGAGCCGAGGGTTCGTCTCCATTATATCTGTCTGGCCTTAAACCGAGATGAGCTTGTCTCAAGTTGGAAACCTGTGGTGCTTCAGATTTCAATATTCCAAAGACAGCGTGATTGTGCAACATGTCTTGTTAGGTCGCCATTGTGTCTCAACTTACAGTTCATGTTGATCTGCTGGGAGAGTTCAATCAGCTCCATCTCCGTTGGCATGTAGCCCATAGTCCGCATGCAGTTTCCCAGGTCTTTACAGCCAATGAAACCATCCTTGTCCTTATCAAATTCTTTGAATGCGTCTCTTAGCTCTGCCAACAAGAGTAATTTGACAAAAACAAATGTAATGTACAAAAAAAGTCAAAATACATAAGAGTGTGCCATGCGTACTACAGTAATGAGGCCGACAACACCTGGCATTTATATAGCACCTTTAACGGAGAAGAACGTTCCAAGGCACTTCATAGCTGGTTAATCAGACAAAAATCTACCACAAGCCAAAGGAGGAGCTGTTAGGAAAGGTGACTAAAAGCTTGGTCAAAGAGGTGGGTTTTAAGGAGGAGAGGGTGGTGGAGAGACAGAGAGCTTTAGGGAGGGAATTCCAGAGCTTAGGGCCTAGATGGCTGAAGGCACGGTCCCAGTGGTGGGCGAAAGGAGTGGGGGTTGCACAAGAATCTTCCAGCTTCCTGACATGCGCCGTCCATATTCTGATGTTACACTGGACTGATCTGGCTCTGCCCAGCTTTATTGAGGTCTACTGCATCCCAATAAAAATTGGAGTTTCAAACTATACAGGCGCCCATAGTTTATGATACTGCTCGCTCATTCCTAGCTTAGGTTGGCCATTGTTTGGTGCCTGATTTTGGTACTTCAGTTCTTAGAGTCATAGAACTATTCAGCAAACTATTCTGGCTATGCAGCAGGTGATGGTAAAACTTCTGAAGATGGGGTTTGTAGTGCAATTAGACTCAATCCACTCCGTGCTTTGTGACTCACAGATACACTCCAATTGTTTTAGTACATCCTGTGCATGTTTTGTAACAGATGCATTCAGTCAGATGACAGAGACAGAAAGTGCAGAACAAGATGTGTGAGCTTGGAGCACATGACTGAGGAGGGAAGCATAATGAACAAACAGCCTGCAGAATATATTTGACAGCTATTTCTTCAAATAGTGTTTTCTGTGTTGTTTATTCACTACTTTATTTCAGGCTCTTTGTTGGTATTTTGCATTAAGTTTGTACCAAGTCAATTTGCCAGTGGATTAAAAGTTTCTTCCACGGGACTTAGAATGAGAGGTTGAAAGAGCTTAGAATCAGAAAGATAGCGCGTTCGACGACAGGCGGTTCCAATATACCAATCTCCAGATGGACCAAGTTCATTTCTAAAATACCAGGGTACCATAGAGCTGGCTATGTGCCACATCATTGGCTACAATCCCACTCCAAGCCCTGTCCCATTTCCCTTGCTCTACTCCCATACCCGTCACCAGTGCCGAGCACTCCCAGGTCAGTTTTAGCACAGAGAGGAGTACAGTAGAACCCCTATTTTCTTCCCGTCTTCATACTCCGCACCTGCCATCTTTCTGGTCTCTTTCAATGAGCTTGCCAAACCCGGTGCCGAACTGGGGGGCGCGGGGTGGGGGGGGGGGTGTTTGCATACGTGGGCCTGTGCTCAGTGATGCTCTGCCAGAGACTGCCCCGAAACCATTTCACACAGGACCCTAATGGGACCCAGGTCCCAGAGGTGAAGTAAGCCGTATAACCCAATTGGACACCCAGTACCCAATGTGGATCAATCTACAAAATATTCATATTTCTTGCTAAATTTAAAAAAGCAAAAGCAACAAACGAAGGCATTGGATTCACAGCCACTCTGCTACTTTCTTCAACTGCGCTGAAATTAGGAAACTGGAAGCTTAAAAGAAATACTTCTGGAAAGTAATGTTGGGTGAAATTAATTCTCAATATTGGATAATAAAATATTAGCTGAATTGAATAATATTAATTAACATTAATTTTTTTCCCAATTGAACTGCACAGTAATGAGCAGGGGGCAGGGGGAGTTCGGAGGATTTACTGCCATTTTGTTTGTTTTAAACAGGAGAATGCAATCGGAGTGAGCTCGTGGATTCAGCTGGGAATTCCACAGACTCCCCCTGCCCCAGAAACCAGGATCAACAATGTCCTACAAAAACAAACCGATTGTGGAAACCGTAGAGGGATCATGAGGGAACACTTGATCTTTGGTAATAACAACAGAAAATGCTGGAAAAACTCAGCAGGTCAGGCAACATCGTGGAGAGAAATTTGAGTTGACGTTTCGGGTCGAAACCCTTCTTCAAAACTGGAAAGAAAATAAAATAGATCGAAGGCAAGACTGTGATCGAACAAAAGAAGAAAAGAGACAATAAAAGGTATTTGAAGCCAGACGAGATGGTAATAGGCCCGTGGAGACAAAAGGCAGCTGAGATTAGGTGTGAAGTGTACTGGCAGGTAAGAGACAGCTGCCAGGTGAGAGAGAGAAACAAAAGGAAAGGAGGGGGGGAGGGGGGAAAGGAGGACCCAAAACAAAGGGATGGGAAAAAATTATAAGTAAAAAAGTAATAGGGGCCGAGGTTATGATCTGAAATTGTTGAACTCGATATTGAGTCCGGAAGGCTGCAAAGTGCCTAATCGGAAGATGATCTTTGGTACCTTGAGGATCCCGGGAGATGATGATCCCAGCTGTTTAATGCCAATATTGTCTCCTTGATGAGGAAGTGATGTGGAAAATGGCGGAAGGGTACAAAGCCTGAGGGTGGGGGTGGGGGGGAGGTGGTGGGGGGTTGCGGATATATACTGACTGCACCCTCCAGAACACAGACCGCAAACTTTTGTTGATTTTTGTTGGGGGATCAAGTTCAGGTGCTAGGGATGGAACACTTAGCCCACTTATTTATTTCTAACATCATGCATTGCCTGGTCATTGACAGCACAACTTAAGGTGGAGTAAAGCTCCAATGCTCTTCTCCTGGCAATGTATCTCAACCTTAACCCCAGCCTTCCTGCACCAGTGTGAACTTTTCCCTTAGTTTCCCACACTTGAAGCATCCATGATTAAAGCTACTGATTTAGTGCCAATTTGTAGGTAGACTATGGCCATTAAAGAGATTGCCCAAACCCCTTTCATGGAGGACCTATCAGCTGGCAGACTGCAAGGATCTGCATCCCGTTAGTTTGTGGTGGTTTCGAACCCAGGCTCTGGAGGAGAATGGGCAGTGTTATGAACCACTGCACCAACCAATTCCCCCAACAGTAAGTTGTTCTAAAAAAAACATGATTTCTGTAGCGCTTAAGGAATGCAATCGTCGGATTTCATTTCCTCTGTGAAGGTCACACCGTTTCAACTCTTAGAAAACACAGCAGGCCTTGTTGTAACATTCCTAGATACCCTTTAACAATGCATTAATGATAAACATACACACATATATAGAATGCAATAAAACTTTCAGATTGAATCATTCACGTGAACAGAACAGCATCATTAAAAGGAAAAAAAATATTATTTACGTCTTTTTAAGAAATTAGCCACATTGTTGACATTTTTGCAGAATTCTGCTAGTAAGAATCACTTATGTTTTGTCACCCACCCCCATAGTTCAATCAGTACTTAACCCCCGCGCCCCTCACCCCCCCGGCTCGGGGGTGATTCTGAGCCATCAAAGTCCCAGTTTTGTTAGCTGGTCTGTGTTGAGTTAGCTGGTCTCAACTTAGGCCAGCAATTGGGATGCTACAATCATCCTCAGTGCCCCAGGGCGAGGGAAAGGAAATAACCCAGGGCCCCTGCTCCTGATTGCCATGCTGGGGTGCCTGTGTGGGTTGGATCTGGTTGGGCTGTGATGCTACCCGCAGTCGAAAAGCCTGCCTCTTTCACTGTGCGTGTTCACACATGAATTTGTGCCACTTGACCAATCAGTGACAGTGGAGCTGTGCGCTAGCATGATTCAGTGTCTTTGGGGAAAAAAACAAATATCTTTAGCTTCTTAAAATAAATTTAAATATAAAAGAGACTAGAGAAGCCGAGATTGTCCTTCTTAAGAGCCGAAAAGGTCAAGGGGAGATTTAATAGAGGTGTGTAAAATTTTGATAGAGTAAAGAGGGAGACACTGTTTCCACAGGCGGGTGGGTCAATAACAAAGGATACAAATTTAAGGTAATTAGCAAAAGAACAATAGGGGAAATGAGGAGAATGTTTTTTACGCAGCGAGTTATAATGATCTGGAATGTGCTGCCTCAGAAGGTGGTGGAAACAGATTCAATCGTAACTTTCAAAACGGAATTGGATAAACACTTGAACAGAAACACTTTGGGGGAAGAGCAGAGGAATGGGACTAATTGGGCTGCTCTTTCAAAGCACAATGGGCTGAATGGCCTCCTCCTGTGCTGTAAGATTCTATGATATTGATTAGTGTATAAAAAGCTTCTTCTTAAAACAAGAATGACATATTGAGACAGCTGATCGAAGGATGAGCTGGAGTTGCTAGGAATGACTCAGCCATCTTGGGGCACCGGGCTGCTGAACGAATTTCTGTTTCAAAACCTCTACACGCCATTTTGTCGTATCCAAACACGTTGATTAGGGGGGAAAAAATGTAAATATTGCATCTGGGCAAAAAATATAAAAATCCTGTGTGATATGACACTTGGAAAAAAAAACCTCTGCAAAGTGAGTCCACCAAATAAATCCGTGGGACTTTTCAAACAATTTCATTGCTTTTGGTTTTTAACTAAATATTTAGTCAGGCTCTCCTAGTAAAGGGTCCTTACACATGGCACAAAGGAATGGAAATGGAGATAGTTATTTACCTTCAATTTCTTCTGCTCCCAGTTCTCTGTCCTAGTGACAAAACAGTTTGGTATTAGGACGTTCACTGTGCATTTTGCGCTCATGTTAAGCATTCACAATTCAAATACAACTGTGCCAAAGAGGATGTTATTACTTTTTTTTTCAAATTTCAAATAGCATTCAGTTATCTTCAACGTGGAGAGCAATAGTGTCCCTGATTCATTCCTGTTGGTACCAGTGTTGGTGTTGCCTCTTTTAATTAAAATGATAAGGAGGAACTGGGTTGCCCCAGTATCATCAAATCAAAGAATCTAACAGAAGTGCCCTCCTTTATGTAGGGGCACAAATAATAGAAACCCAAATGATTAAAAATACAAAGGAAACTTATCAAATGAAATAATATTATTGACACTATGCACTCCAGTCCCTGCGGGACCCACTGGTCACGGAAGAGTCTTAACATTGCCTCCTCGTTGAATCGGTTCACATTAAGAAATGTGCTTCCATACAACATGCACAGAATCAAAGGGAGTCAAACCGCCATCCAACACTCCCAGCAGGGAGCAGTACCCGCAAGCTGCACATCCTGGGAAACTCTGCATGCGCAGTCAGTGGTTTCCTGGGATGCGCTTCCTACGAGTGCTCCCCGGGAACGCTGGATGGTGGGATCCACGGTAAACGAAACAAACAGCACACCATGCCCAACCACAAAGGACAGGAAGTAATGAAAGGCAGGCAAGCGGGGGTGGGGGGAGGGGGCTGTGAAACTTTCATCTACCAAATACCAACTGAAGTATAGGTGCAGAATTAACAGTACAGTTAAGCTGAGTACATCTTAAAAGATAGAAACAGAAAATGCTGGAAACACTCGGCACGTTTCAGCTCGGCCAACTCTTTTTCTCCCGCCACAGACGCTGCCTGACCTGCTGAGTATTTCCAGCATTTTCTGTTTAAATTTCAGATTTTCAGCATCTGCAGTATTTTGCCTTTACATCTTAAAAGATATATTTGTATTTGTGAGCGGGCCATGCGTGAGATTTTTGTGAATGGGAGCTGACCAGATGTTTACGTAGTGTTACCTTATGCAAGTCAGGGTGGCCAAAGCTGTGCATGGATCCAAACAATGTCTGTGGGTGTGAGGGAATGTGATAAAAGTGCAGTTCTACTACACAAAGTGCGAGAGCGATGCACGTTTGAGTGCACAGCAGCTCGACAGAGCAGAGTTTGTACTTTGTCTCTACTGTGGTCTGTTTTTGTTTTGTGCCCTGACAGCCATTGCTAACTTAGAAACCACATACAGAACAGCCATGTTTGCATGGTGACGCTCACATAAAGAAAGGCTTCCATTTATATAGTGCCTTTCACAACCTCAGGATGTCCCAAAGTGCTTTGCAGCCAATGAAGTACTTTTGAAGTGTAGTCACTGTTATAATGTAGGAATCGTGGCAGCCAATTTGCGCACAGCAAGCTCTCACAAACAACAATGAGAAAATGACCAGATAATCTGTTCTAGAATTTTTAAAATTCATTCATGGGATGTGGGTGTCGCTGGCAAGGCTAGCATTTATTGCCCATCCCTAGTTGCCCTCGAGAAGGTCGTGGTGAGCCGCCTTCTTGAACTGCTGCAGTCCGTGTGGTGAAGGTACTCCCACAGTGCTGTTAGGGTGTTCCCAGATTTTGACCCAGCGATGATGAAGGAACGGCAATATATGTCCAAGTCAGGATGGTGTGCGACTTGGAGGGTAACTTGGAGGTGATGATGTTCCCATGGGCCTGCTGCCTTCTAGGTGGCAGAGGTCGCGGGTTTGGGAGGTGCTGTCGAAGTAATGTTGGTTGAGGGATAAATATTAGCCAAGACACCAGGGAAAACTGCATTGCTCGTCTTTGAAACAGTGCCATTGGATCTTTTGCATCCACCTGAGAGAGCAGACGGGGCATCGGTTTAACGTCTCATCCGAAAGGCGGCACCTCCAACAGTGCAGCACTCCCTCAGCACTGCACTGTAGTGTCAGCCTAGCTTTATGGGCTCAGGTCTCTGGCGTGGAGCTTTAGCCCACGACCTTCTGATTCAGAGGCGAGGGTGCTGCCACTGAGAACAAGGCTGACAACTTAAACGGCGACAATGAGGGACAAACACTTCGGTCCCCAGCACGGTTCTCTGTCATTCTGAAAATCACTGTGCAGAATGCTGAAAGCAGATTGTGATAACTGCAAACAAATCAATAGATGGGAATGACAAAGATTGCAGCCCTGGATTCTACAGTCCTTCCTCCTGCCTTTATAACCCCCACCATTGGCGTCACAGATTACCGAGATAATGTTGCTGCCTGATTGTAATTTAGTGGAACCTTCACAAAGTGCACTCTATATCATTGCGCCTACATGTTTGTTTTGGCCAAGGACTGACAGTTATGTTGTGTTTAGATGGATTGGTTACTCAGACTGACAATAATAAATAGAGAATACTATAACTGATATCCAGGAGAGATTAGAAGGGAATAAATCACATAGAGGGGTTAAGATGACTTCATAAACATGGCGAGCAAAGCCAGAGCAGTTTGTAACCATCACATGAATCACCAGACAACATAACTGCCTTGAAATTACTGCATCTTATTTTTTTTATATTTAACCTGGACTTCACATGGTGTTTTTCCTCAGTTTTCACTCCCTTTCCCCTTAAGGTGTTGAGTCATGCTGAGATATCATTACTTGGGTACTGGGAACCCTCCAGTACCTCACCCTCGATGACTATTCTTTATTTGCGAGCACAGACTGTAAACGCGCAAAATTCGAATCGGTAGAGCCCATTGTTTGGCCGCTGCAGGTGCCAAGATGGCGTCTGATGTGCAAATCGTGGCAGATGCCATATTGGTGAGAGCATTCGCGGGCGCGCAGTGAGCATCTGGCAGAAGTACGCGGAGTCGGCAGATCATGGCCTCAATCAACGTGTAATGCGGATTTGATGCCAGCGCTGCCATTTTGGTGCTCAATGCTCCAGCCATCGTCCTCTCTTAACCTCGCACAGCTGAACATGCCTTCATCAGCAGGAAACATAGAAGATAGGAGCAGGAGTAGGCCATTCGGCCCCTCGAGCCTGTTCCGCCATTTAATGAGATCATGGCTGATCATCCAAATTCAGTACCCTGTCCCTGCTTTCTCCCCATATCCCTTTAGCCTTAAGAAATATATCTAACTCCTTCTTGAATATATTTAATGAATTGGCCTCAACTGCCTTCTGTGGTAGAGAATTCCACAGGTTCACCACTCTCTGGGTGAAGAAATTCCTCCTCATCTCAGTCCTAAATGGCGTACCCCTTATCCTTAGACTGTGACCCCTGGTTCTGGACTCCCCCGCCATCGGGAACATCCTTCCTGCCTCCCACCAGCGCTATTTAAAGGGATCATCAACTAGTTGCGGATTGATTTCTATTGGCTGTTGCTACGATTCTACAAGTGTTTGGTGCGTTCTAGAGTTGCTAAAGTCTACAGGGAGTGGTGTGGCAGGTGCTGACAGACCTTTTCCTGACTTCAAGGCTCTGCACAAACCGCATGGGTACACTAGTAGGCATTCCCCTTGGACTACAGCACGACCTGGAGAATGAACAGAGGCCATGCAGAGCAGGACAAGCTGTGCCATCCACTGAGGCTCTCTATTCAAAGAGAGCTGACTACAGTTCATTCTGTCTTGCCAGGGAGCAGCAGGCGGTGCGAGCACGTGGCTTCGCTAGGATTGCAGGCTTTCCCATGGTGCAGGGCGCCATTGGCTGCACGCACATCGCTTTATGGGCACCGCATGTCAACTCTGCCCTATACCGGAACCGAAAGGGATTCCGCTCCCTCAACGTGTGCGACCATAGGCAGCGAATCATGCAGGTCAATGCCCGGTATCCTGGCAGCAGTCATGATGCCTTCATTCTGTGGCAGTCCACTGCGCCAACTGCATTTGAGCCACCTCGGCAAACCAAAGGGTGGCTACTGGGCGACAAGGGCTCTCTGACATGGCTTATGACTCCGGTGCACAACCCACACACACGTGGGCAGCATGCATACAGTGAAAGCCATGCTGCCATAGAAAATGTGATAGAGTAGACCACTGCCGTGCTGAAACAACGCTTCCGCTGCCTGGCCCGCTCTGGAGGAGCCCTGCAGTACTCGGCAGAGCGGGTCTCAAGATTCGTGGTGTGCTGCACAACCTCGTCATTATTGCCACCAGCTGTACGGCGAGCAACTGAGGAGAAGGAGGAGGAGGAGGAAGAGGAGGTGGAGGAGGAGGAGGAGAAAGAGGAAGGGAGGAGGCAACCTAGACAGCCCCTTTCTGGCCAGGCTGTCCGTGAAGAACTCATCCAAGTGCGATACAAGTAAACGCAGCCCCAATTCCCCATTCACCAACAGTCCCACACTTTACCTCCCTCTGTCACTGAAAGGCTTAGATTAATCAAAGACAGTAGTATAGTGGTAATGTCACTGGGCTAGTAATCCAGAGGCCTGGACTAATGATCCAGTAGACATGAGTTCAAATCCCATGATAACAGCTGGGGAATTTAAATCCAGTTAATTAAATAAATCTGGAATAAAAAGCTCATATTAGTAATGGTAATCATGAAACTATCATAAAAACCCATCTGGTTCACTGATGTTCTTTAGGAAAGGAAATCTGCCGTCCTTACCTGGTCTGGCCTACATATGACTCCAGACCCACAGCAATGGGGTTGACTCTTAACTGCCCTCTGAAATGGCCTAGCAAGCCACTCAGTTGTCACCACCACCTTCTCAAGGGCAATTAGGGATGGGCAATAAATGCTGGCCTTGCCAGTGACGCCCACATCCCACAATCGAATTTTAAGTCAGCATGGATTTGTTGTTAAGGGACTTGATTGAATTTATTGAGGAGGTAACAAGGAGGGTTGATGAGAGTAGCACGCTTGATGTAGTCTACATGGATTTTAGCAAGGCTTTTGACAAGGTCCCACATAGCAGACTGGCCAGAAAAGTAAAAGCCCATGGGATCCAAGGGAAAATGGCAACTTGGATCCAAAATTGGCTCAGTGGCAGGAAGCAAAGGGTAATGGGCGAAGGGTGTTTTTGTGATTGGAAGGCTGTTTCCAGTGGGGTTCCGCAGGGCTCAGTACTAGGTCCCTTGCTTTTTGTGGCATATATTTAGACTTCAATTAAAAAGTTTGCAGATACCAAAAATTGGCCGTGGTTGATAATGAGGATGAAAGCTGTAGACTGCAGGAAGATATCAATGGACTGGTCAGGTGGGCAGAAAAGTGGCAAATCGAATTCAATCCAGAGAAGTGTGAAGTAATGTATTTTGGGAGGGCTAACAAGGCAAGGGAAAACACAATAAATGGTAGGTTACTGAGAAATGTAGAGGAACAGAGGGACCTTGGGAGTGCATGTCTACAGGTCCCTGAAGGTAGCAGGACAGGTAGATAAGGTGGTTAAGAAGGCATACGGGATACTTGCCTTTATTAGCCGAGGCATAGAATATAAGGGCAGGGAGGTTATACTTGAACTGTATAAAACACTAGTTAGGCCACAACTATGGTATTGCGTACAGTTCTGGTCAGGAGGGATGTGATTGCACTAGAGAGGGTACAGAGGAGATTTACGAGGATGTTGCCAGGACTAGAGAATTTTAGCAATGAAGAAAGATTGGATAGGTTGGGGTTGTTTTCTTTGGAACAGAGGAGGCTGAGGGGAGACTTGATTGAGGTGTATTAAATTATGCGGGGCCTAGACTGTATAGGAAGGACCTATTTCCCTTCGCAGAGAGGTCAATAACCAGGGGGCATAGATTTAAAGTAATTGTTAGAAGGATTAGAGGGGAGTTGAAGAGAACTTTTTTCACCCAGAGGGTGGTGGGGGTCTGGAACTCACTGCCTGAAAGGGTGGTAGAGGCAGAAACCCTCATCATATTTAAAGTACTTGGATATGCACTTGAAGTGCCGTAACCTACAAGGCTAAGGAGCAAGAGCTGGAAAGTGGGATTAGGCTGGAGAGCTCTTTTTACGGCCGGCACGGACACGATCAGCCAAATGGCCTCTTTCTGTGCCGTAAATTTCTATGATTCTAAGGTAACTGAAGTCCCTCATCCCTGGTACCCTTCTAGTAAATCTCTTCTGCATGGACATCTTCAAACACGGACATCCTTCCTCAAGTGTGGTGCCCAGAATTGAACACACTACTCCAGCTGAGGCCTAACCTGTGTTTTATAAAGGTTTAGCATAACCTCCTTGCTTTTGTACTCTATTCCTCTATTAATAAAACCAAGGATCCCATATGCGTTTTTTAACAGCCTTCTTAACTTTCCTGCCGCCGTCAAAGATTTGTGTACATAAACCCCCAGGTCTCTGTTCCTGCACCTCCTTTATAATTGTACCATTTGGTTTATATTGCCTCTCTTCATTCTTCCCACCAAAATGTATCACTTCACACTTCCCTGCGTTAAATTTCATCTGCCATGTGTCTGCCCATTTCACCAGTCTGTCTATGTCCTCTTAAAGTCTGTTACTATCCTCCTCATTGTTTACTACATTTCCAAGTTTCGTATCATCTGCAAACTTTGAAATTATGCCCTGGATACCCAAGTCCAGATCATTAATATATATCAAAAAGAGCAGTGGTCCTAATACCAACCCCTGGGGAAAACAATTGTATACCTTCCTCCAGTCTGAAAAACAACCGTTCACCATTACTCTCTGTTTCCTGTCCCTTAGCCAATTTTGTATCCATGCTGCCACTGTCCCTTTAATCCCATGGGCTTTAATTTTGCTACTTTGTCAAATGCCTTTTGAAAGTCAATATACACAACATCAACTGCATCAACCCTCCCCTTAACTTAATCAAAGAATACAATAAAGTTCCTCAGGGCAGTGTCCTAGGCCCAACCATCTTCAGCTGCTTCGTCAATGACCTTCCCTCCATCATAAGGTCAGAAGTGGGAATGTTCGCTGATGATTGCACAGTGTTCAGTTCCATTCGCAACTCCTCAGATAATGAAGCAGTCCGTGCCTGCATGCAGCAAGACCTGGACGACATTCAAGCTTGGGCTGGTAAGCGGCAAGTGACATTCGCACCACACAAGTGCCAGGCAATGACTATTGCTAACAAGAGAGTCTAACCACCACCCCTTAACATTCAACGGCATTACCATCGCCAAACCCGCCACCATCAACATCCTGGGGGTCACCATTGACCAGAAACTTAACTGGACCAGCCACATAAAAACTGTGGCAACAACAGCAGGTCAGAGGCTAGGTATTCTGTGGTACGTGTCTCATCTCCTGACGCCCCAAAGCCTTTCTACCATCTACAAGGCACAAGTAAGGAGTGTGATGGAATACTCTCCACTTGTCTGGATGGGTGCAGCTCCAACAACACTCAAGAAGCTCGACACCATCCAAGACAAAGCAGTCCGCTTGATTGGCACCCCATCCAACACCTTAAACATTCACTCCCTCCACCACTGGCGCACCATGGCTGCAGTGTGTACCATCTGCAAGATGCACTGCAGCAACTCGCCAAGGCTTCTTCGACAGCACCTCCCAAACCCGCGACCTCTTCCAGCTAGAAGAAGGGCAACAGGCCCATGGGAACACCACCA
Source organism: Somniosus microcephalus (assembly GCF_052327205.1). NCBI lineage: Eukaryota > Metazoa > Chordata > Chondrichthyes > Squaliformes > Somniosidae > Somniosus > Somniosus microcephalus. Next base: position 58,670,288 of record NC_141005.1, read on the forward strand.
CCTCCAAGATCCCCTCCAAATTATACACCATCTTGACTTGGAAGTATATCGCCATTCCTTCATTGTCGCTGGGTCAAAATCCAGGAACTCCCTCCCTAACAGCACTGTGGGAGTACCTTCACCACACGGACGGCAGCGGTTCAAGAAGGCGGCTCACCACCACCTTCTCAAGGGTAATTAGGGATGGGTAATAAATGCTGGCCCTGCCAGCGACACCCACATACCAGGAACGAATAAAAAAAAACCCCAATAAAACACTTTGCCGTTAACAAATCCATGCTGGCTTTCATATATTAACCCAGACTTTTCCAAATGCCAATTAATTTTGTGCCGGATTATTGTCTCTAAAAGTTTCCCCACCACTAACATTAGGCTGACTGGCCTGTAGTTGCCGGGTTTATCCCTCTCCCCTTTTTAAACAGGATTGTAACATTTGCAATCCTCCAGTCCTCTGGCACCACCCCCATATCCAAGGAGGATTGAAAGATTGTAGCCAGAGCCTCCACATATTCCAACCTTACTTCCCTCAGTAACCTAGCATGTATCCCATCCGGACCAGGTGAGTTTTCTACTTTGAAGACTGCCAATCTTTTAAGTACCTCCTCTTTATCTATTTTTATCCTATCCAATATCGCTACTGCCTCCTCCTTTACTGCTACATTGGCAGCATCCTCTTCTCTAGTGAAGGCTGATTCAAAGTACTCATTTAATACCTGAACCTGCCTCCACAAGAAGATCTCCTTTATGGTCCCTAATCAGTCCCACCCTTCCTTTGTCTGACCACGATATGGCCTTGCATGTTAGGTTGTGGGTCTCCTGGTAACCAGTCCCTTATCTAGGTATAGTTTTGAAACTTCAGCATTTTCTCCACATAGCCAAAATTCTAGAGCAAAGCATGCTGGGATACTTTGACCATTTAAACCACTTTAAAATATTCTAACACTATTTATGTGTTTATAAAAGACTTTTGGGTTCCCTTTAATGTTAGCCGCTAATCTATTCTGATACTCTCTCTCCTTGCCCCTCTTATTCCCTTTTCTAGGTCTCCTCTGTACTTTCTATATTCAGCTTGGTTCGCTACTGTATTATGAACCTTACAATTGTCATTAAGCCTCCATTTTCTGTCTCATTTTAATCGCTATATCTTTAGTCATCCAGGGAGCTCTAGGTTTGGATGCCCTTCCTTTCCATCTCATGGGAATGTGTCTACTCTGTACCCAAACCATCTCCTCTTTGAAGGCCTCCCATTGTTCAATTACTGTTTTACCTACCAATTTTTGATTCCAATCTATCTGGGGCAGATCCTTTTTCAACTCACTGAAGATAGCCCTCCTCCAGTTAAGTATTTTTACGTTGATTGTTCCTTGTCCTTTTCCATAACTATTCTAAACCTGGTGATATTATGATCACTGTTCCCCAAATGCTCCCCCATTGAAACATGCTCCACTTGCCCCATTTAATTCCCCAGAACTAGATCCAGCACTGCTTCCCTCATTGGGCTGGCAACACACTGATCAAGAAAGTTCTCTTGTGCACATTTCAGGAATTCCTCCCCCTCTTTGCCCTTTACACTGTTCCTAGCCAAGTCTATATTAGGATAATTGAAGTTCTCCATTATCACTACTCTGTAATTCTTTCATCTTTCTGTAATTTGCCTGCAAATTTGCTCCTATATCCCCTTCTCACTATTTGGTGGCCTATAGTATACATCCAGTAGCATAACAGCTCCTTTATTGTTCCTTAATAATTCTAACCAAATAGACTCTGTCTTTGACCCCTCAACTACATCATCCCTCTCCACTGCTTTAATAGTTTCTTTACTCAATACTGCTACTCTCTCCATTTTTCCCTTCCTGATCTTTCCTGAATACCAGGAATATTAAGTTCCCAATCCTCCCCTTCTTTGAGCCAGGTCTCTGTTATTGCCACTCTATCATAGTCCCATGTGGTGACCTGTGCCTGCAGCTCACCAACCTTAACTACCACACTCCGTGCATGTACTCGAAACTCATCTTAGACTACTTCACATTTGCCCCCTGTATCATCCCTCCTATTTCAGAACTATTCTTTACTCTGATACTATTTGTCTCTCTCAGTCCTCTGTGCACCTTGTTTCTCCTCTCTAATGTTTCATCTTGGTGCCCATCCCCCTGCCAAATTAGTTTAAACCCTCATCACAGCATTAGTTAACCTTCCCGCAAGGACATTGATCTCAGCTCTGTTGAGGTGCAACCCGTCCATCTTGAACAGGTCACTCCTGACCAGAACTGGTCCCGATGCCTATGTAAACAGTTCTGCCATAAAACAGGCATTCAAATCAGGAAGTGTTGTACAGAAACAGTTCAAACGGATGCTGGATAAACAGCCAGGCCCTGAAATTCGGCGGGACTCTCTGGCCACGAGTCCGGAAGAACCGCCAGAGAAATGGCTTAAAACAGAGGGTTGGGGCTGTTCCTCTGGGGGTTTGGCCGATATCCACCCGAGGTTCCAGCTGGAGATTGGGAGAATCCCCATGGATATTCCAGGCCCCAGTATCAACCTCAGCCGTGGAAAAGAATAGCGGTGCATCAAACTCCTCCCCTTAACCGTACAGTGTTGGCAAGCTCGAAGAGGAAACAAACAGATCTTTGTCAGAGACAGTGGTTGAAGAATACGAGAAGTGGAGCAGTGGAATGTGTTTGAGCAGGTGAACTGAGCTGCACATTGTTATGTCCCTGCTCACACACACAACTCTTCCATTCAGACCTATAATCAGTGTTCAGACTCCAAGGTAAGTAGATTTTCCACATTAACAACATAAATGCACGATAAATCGGGGAGGCTGTGAGCTGTGCATTAAACTCCGTGCCTGATATTCTGACTAATGCATGAGTCAGATGCACGCATTTGCAAAATCTGCCCCACATTGTTCACATTGCCCGGGTTTACTGATCAGCTGACTGAATGCTATGAATCAATCGTACCGATCATCTTTTTGCAAAGCTAACAGCCTTTTGTAAAATATTATCGTTTGTACAATTATATTCTTGTTTCGATTCAGTTATAGTCGTACAACTGAAGGAGCTGCATCCATTGATTGTATGGTTCGAAAGTACAGTCCAAATGAAAGTGCTTTAAAAAAAATACAACTTTATTAATTAAGATATCCATCCTCTTGAAGACAAACTGTTCCACCTCCCACCATCGGGTTAGATGAAGTGGATGATAAAATAGCAAATGCTGTACAACATGCAGCCTGGGAAACCAGTTCAGGCAGGAGATGAGCAGGAGCACACAGCTCCATTCAGCTCAGACCTTCAGACCTCCGGCACGCAAAATGAACAAACTGGTGAGGCGACAAAACGAATCTTTTTCTTCTCTTCTGTGTGGAGCAGCACGAGGCAACCCACTGCTTTCAGATCCAGCAGATCAACTACAACAACAACAACTTGCAATTATATAGCGCCTTTAACACAGTAAAACATCTCAAGGCGCTTCACAGGAGCGTAATCAAACAAAATTTGACACCGAGCCACATAAGGAGCTATTAGGACAGGTGACCAAAAGCTTGGTCAAAGACGTAGGTTTTAAGGGGCGTCTTAAAGGAGGAAAGAGAGGTAGAGAGGCGGAGAGGTTTAGGGAGGGAATTCCAGAGCTTAGGGCCTAGGCAGCTGAAGACACGACTGCCAAAGCTTGTGATCGGCGTCGTTTCTGTAACAAAGTCCCTTTTTTTTTTAAACCTTAGCCTGACTCACAACCCCCTACCAGGAGGACCAACTACTACAGCTAGATACAATGGTGGGGGGTTGGGGAGGGAAGTAGGGCCATAACTCCATCTCCGTCGGACACCAGTACCCCCGCTGGATGTTAGCCCAGTATTCAGAGGGCGGAGCTGTGGTCGCCTGCTCGCTGGGGCCACGATTGGGGTGGGGGGAGGGGCGGCGGGGGGAGGGAGGGCTCGGCGGCAGGAGGGAGCCGCTCCGCTGCCAGTGCGAGTACCCCGCTGGATATCAACCCAGCAATCAGAGACTGGGGCAATTTTAAGCTAACCCATCCATTGGGAAGGTGACGGGATTGGGTACAACGCTGGTTTTAGCCCTCGCCCACTGAAGTCATTGGAGAGTAATATTGGGCGGGGTGTTAAACCACTGTTCCGCCCGATCCTGTGGGTGTCCCGCCCGGCGAGTTCGCTTAGAATTACCCCCAGGAATTCTGGCCTCTGCTCGCTGGGGCTACAAAAGTAATACTTCAGATTAATTTTTAAATATATATCTTTTTAAATGGGACACCCTTCTTTGACAGGTTGGTTGAGTTGGGATCACGGTCCTGGTTATTATACCAACAGGACCAAACTAAGGAAAACTGCTCCCTGACATGGCCTGGGTCTCAAGTAACAGTATCCTTGTTTAAACCAGCACACACAAATATCAATGATCCAAGCTTACGGTTCCTCGGCTGATTAGCTGTGTGTATTAGGATTCCGGGGAGATGAGATTAAACATTGAGGGAGAGAGAGAGCAAGGGGCCAAATAGAAACAGGTCTCCCATTGTGAATGAGAACACGTAGGGCAGGAATTTCACTGATGGTCAGGTGTTAACATGTCCCTTTTGAAGACACTTGGCAACCAGGAAATTCTCGACCCTGCCCCACCCTTGAACAGAGACAGGAAGGCTGCAATTTTCCATCGGCAACTTATTGGAAACTCGTGGGCGCTTCGCTCATACTTTTCTGTCGATTGATTTCTGTGGGGCTGAAGATCACAGGACAACCTCCTACGATCTTACGGTAAATTCCCTTCTACACAGAAAACCCAGCCTGTGGCACAAGGAAATCTCACCCAAAAACATCTAAATCTAAATAAATGGTATTTTAAAGGGGCACTGTCTTGACAAAAAAAAATGTTTGGCAAGTTTTTCCCCTCCTGCATATGCAAATACTACAAGACAGTGATGCGAGCAGCCCCATGTTAGGAAAGGCTTGTGTGCCACTTGCTTGCAATGCCCCAAAAAGACAATGTCCCTTTAACTGTCCCAGTCCTGCACAAAACACACAAAAGTGACACCGATGAAAGTTGACGAAATTATGTCATCCAGACCAGATTCTCATACACCGCAGTGACTATGGCGAGTGATGACTTACATTGGGAAACCCTTTGTTTAAGTGGTTAGATGAATACATGGGGCATTTTATATATATATATAATATGTTTTTTTAAAAACTCTTCCAAGCGCAGGTAATCTGCAGTAAGAACAGCAAATGATGGAAGCACGTAGCAGGCCCCTCAGCACCTGGAAAGTTCTGGATGGCAGACAATTCTGAGGAGTCTTCAGCCCTTAAAATTAACCTCATTTTATTTGAAAAGATGCACAGAATGTGAGAAGAGGATTAAAGCTGCTGAGGGATCAGTGAAGATTAAGCATTGATCCAGTGAAAGTTAAAAACGCCCACTGAGTGCCTTGAGGTGGGATTCAGGCTCCTCTGAGCTGGCGTCTGCTGGGAGGCTTGAGCCCCTATTGCGAGGTTAGCTGGTTGAAAGGAAGAGGAAACTGGTGGGGACCATGGCTGGCAGATGTAGCGACTGTGGAGCGAGTAAGCGGGGAGCCAGTCACGGCACTAGAACCATGTACATTTATTGCTGGGTCGGGTCGTCGCGCCAAGCATGACATTTCAATGCTGCTTTTTCTTGCTAATAAAAGTCAGATCTTGCTTCAAGATTTTTTTGGCTAATTGGTTATTAAAATGATACTTTTGGCCACTACTCCCTTAAGTTAAATGTAACTGTCCCTCCCACCCTCCCCCCCCCCAAAAAAAGTACAGGAAAATTAAAGCAAAGGATGTCCTGGACTGTGGGTGAGAGGTAATGAAAGGAAGAGAGGCAGTACTTTATACTAAACTAGCTGGAGTGCCCGGCGGTGCCGAGGGTTTTTTGAGGGCATGTTGTTATGAAAAAAGTATAAATAATTTTTATATATATAAATTAGTTTGTCTGTCTGTCTGTCTGGGAAGGAGAGAGAGAGGGAAAGAGAGAGGGGGAAGGAGAGACAGAGAGAGAGGGAAGGAGAGAGAGAGAGAGAGAGAGGGAAGGAGATAGAGAAGAGAGGAAGACACCCCGGGGAAGGGGCTGGACTCAGAGCCCGGCGGGTGAAGAAGGGCGGCCGCCATTTTGTGAGGTCGGCGGGAAGCTTGAATTGCGGCGGCCGAAGGAAGAAGGCGAGCTCTCCCTCCCTCTCCCACCCCTTCACTCTTTCCCTCCCTCACCATCTCTCTCCCCCCCTCTCTCTCCCTGCCCCTCTCTCTCCCTCCCTCCCCGCTCTCTCTCTCCCTCCCTCTCTCTCCCTCTCCCCTCCCTCCCTCTCTCCCCCTCCCCCTGTCTCTCCCTCCTCTCCTCTCTCTCCCTCCCTCCCCCTCCCTAGTACCTCAGGCCCGGCCTGACTCACCTGAGCTGAGCTCCCGCTCCGACCCGAGCCTCCGTGCGTGGCCTAGCGCCTCAGGCCCAGCCCGATGGACCCCTGCCGCTCCGGTGAAGCTGAGCCCCCGCGCGCGGCATACAGCCTCAGGCCCGGCCCGACTCACCCGCGCTCAGCTCCCGCTGCAGCCCGCCGCCGCTCACCCGAGCTCAGCTGCCGCTGCGGCCCGCCGCCGCTGCTCCCCCGTTTGCTGTCTCTCAGGCCGCGTGGTTGTCTGTTTTCCCGCGCAGCCGGCCAGAGAAAAGAAAAACAAAAGAGATGAAGAGTCTAATTTAAAGCAGCCTCTGCCCCGCTAAAAGGTGAGAGCCGGAGGGAGATTTTGCGGGTGAAGAAGGGCGGCCGCCATTTTGTGAGGCACTAACGGCAGGCTGCAGGATTAGGCCCCACCCACGGAGCCACTGTGTGCCACCGCTCACCTCGCTGGGCGGGGAGGAAGGAGGGAATGGCGCCGAGTCTCTCGGTCGGGCTGACCCCTGATGGCCGCGAGGGTGAGAGAGAGAGGGGGGGGGGAGAGAGAGAGAGAGGGGGGAAAGGAGAGAGAGAGAGAGAAATTCCTGAATTAATACTAATGGATCAACAATTTCCTCACCTCCATTACCATTTTTTTAGCTTCAGGCCCGGCCGTCCTTAATGGCCGCCACTCACCTCAGCTCAGCTCCTGCACTAACGGCAGTTTGAAGGATTAGGCCCCGCCCACAAATGCCATGAACCGCCCCCCGTGACGCAGCGCGCTTCCCCCGTAGGATTGGTCAACCATCACGTCACTCAACGCTAATGAGCGGTAGGATTGGTCAACCGCTAATGAGCGGATTTTGTCTGTTTTTTGAAAGTTTTTTGTATACTGTCCGAACAATTTTTGTCTGACCAAAAAGTAAATACGCCTATGACACTCCCCTAATCATAAGCTTTCTTTTGATATAACATATGTGTAGGTACGCTCTATAACTTTTGAGTTAAGTCCAGACAGACGGACGGTCCTTTTATATATGCACTGTGGGGAAAGCTTTAAACATGCCATATTCGAGTGTGCTCTGCTTTTTAATGTTTAAAAAAAAGCGATTTGTGAAAAATTGTATTAAAAAAAAACAAGCTTTTTTACCTGCAAAAATTCTCAATATTTAATCTGCCTGTTGCAAATAAGCTTAGATTGTTCACACAGCCCAGACAGATCAGGATGGGGAGGAACTAGGGAGGGAGGGGGCAGGTTGCGGCAGGGACTCTGAATGAAATGTTGGGAGAAATGGAGAGACAGATCTTCTGATGGATGCATAATTTCCAGTTAAGACTTACGTACAGCCTGCCTCTCTGCGAATCCTTTCCTGAGGAATATGCAGGCTGGCCCCAGGAGATTGTGCATGAGCGCACAGTTGTGAGCGAGGGCGAACAGGGGCTCCTGGTAGTCACTGTCTGCAGGGGACGCTGCTGCTGCTCCTGCTCCCACTGCATCCTCGCTCGTCCTGACTACTTTGTAGCTGTTTTTCTCCTCATGCCGAATCTTTCGCACCCCAATCATCAGCACACATAAAATAGATTAGAACCCAGCCGGCTGGACATTCATTTCTCTTTTTTTCAAAAAGCAAAATGCTGATCATTTTTTAAAAAAAGGCTCACATGCATGGCCTTTGCTTTTTTACTTTGGGTTAAAATTGAGCTAAAAAGTTCTCACAAGCTTTTTTTTACCTTTCGATATACATGCAATGCAGTACTGTACTTCGAATCTGCACAGAATACTGTACTTAGAATCTGCACAGAATACTGTACTTAGAATCTGCACAGAATACTGTACTTAGAGTCTGCACAGAATATTGTTTAGCAATGCAGACATGCTGTTGAATAGATACCTTTTTATTTGCAACCGTACTTCGGGGAATAGGACACGTGCACAGCAGCGAGCCGACTGCTCCAAGGCGAGTTCAGTTAGAACACAAAGCAATACTTTACAGGGCGCAGTCACGATTTTAAAATGCATTTAGATTTCACGAAGCACTTTTACTCCAATAAAACTCGAGATAGTTGCCTTGTTACAAGTCCAAGGATGGTCTCTCAGCTTAATGATCATCGCCCTGTGCATTAGGCTGCACACACAGCCTTGTAACAATACTGAAACGCCACTTGCACAGTATTTAGATGTTACCACACAAAAAAGAAACAATTGTTGCAAACTGTGCGACATACCTTTTTAGACAGACCCCTGAGTGGTGACTTAACACAATTCCCCATCTTCCCTCCCAGGTGGTCGCGCAAGGGTTGATTCCGCCCAGAAACAGTCCCATCAAATCTCTCCTACAAAGGAAGCGAGCTGCTCTGGAAGTCACACTCTTGAGGTGGTCGGTTTGCTGGAGCTGTCTGTGTGTTGGATGGAGATGAGGCGGTGGACGTGTAATCCAGTGAGGATTAGTGCCCCACCAGGCAAACTAATGAATTATTGTGGTGACGAGCGACGGATTTTGAGCTGGATTTAGAGGCTGAGATGAAGTGACTTTAATGATCATTCGGGGAATCCAGCTCTGTCTCTCTCTCTCGCTCTGTCCTCTTCACACTGATTGGTATAAGTGGTGATGCACTTCCATCTCCACACTTCAAGATATGACTGGGCGTCAGTGACGAGGCAGCTATCGACGCAACATCGATCAAAGACGGAATCATTAGCATGATGTTTACCAATGTTCTGCAAACTTTATGGAGTAGCTGCTGGAGGCTGCGGTGCTGTGCGGAATGTCACTGTGCCTGAGTGCAAAGCTCCCACACCTGCAAAACTCACCAAATCTTCCAATATACCGAGCCACATGGGCGAGGAGCGGATTGTGAATCCCTCTGCCCACGGTGTGAGATTTCTCTCCACTCAGTATTCCTAGTCAGGCTACACATACGAAAGGAAATAAATCTTCAGTACTGTTATGGCGTGCTTCACGATGCCCAGAGAAACTCATACACCAATCCTAACCACGCAGTTACAAAGCAAACGGATAATAAGGCAAAGTCACATTTGGGATTGTGAACGGAGAGTCTACTCTTGATGACTCTCATTTTTTTGGTAATGAAATATTGCATTATCCAGCAATTTGAATGGAACAGCATAAATAACATGGCAAGGTGGAGGTTTGGTGCTAAAATGTGAATTATTAAATAATTTGAAGTAAGTGACTTTGAATTAAAAGGGGTAGATTATGCAAATCCATAACCTTTTGGTGCTTGCTATAGAAATGCCCGTCACCTCCACACACACGTTATCACCAACAAGACACGGTAATGAGAATAATTTGGAGTTAGGAATCATGTTCCCTCAACATGTATCAGATTATATATCAGATAACAGAAATTACTTTTAAAGTTTGTTTTAAATTAGGGTAAATTTAATTTGATAAAATAATAAAATGGAGGCCTTGGAGTGAAGCTCTAGAGACACAATGTCCCAGATATACTACACAGTAACAAAGAGCAATGTTCACAGGTACAACACATGTGTACAGGGTTAATCCATAAAAATATAAGTTCTCAAAGAGCGAGTCTGGAAATTCTTCTGGTGGATTTGCTGTGTCACTGGCGATAGGGGCAACATCTCAACAAACTAGGTATCGAGTCACTGAGTCTTCTTAGTGTTGAATCCGTGATTCTTTAAGTACGATGTTTTCCAATAACTAGACAGAGGCTGTAACTTAACAATCAACAGGTGTTTACTGGAGGAGGGTAGTCCAAAGACTAACAGTACAGAGGCATGCTCAAGACTTATATACAGGTGTGGTCACTGCCGGTACTACAGTATACAGGAGCTGTAAAAGTAGTTCTCTCTTAAAGGTACATACACTACAATTCCTCCCCTTTTAGATTAACAGTACCCATAACATTCAAATAACAGTTAACACTTTAACATGCACATTAAACTGAAATAGTCCATTTATAGATTCAGTCTTTGGGGCGGCTTCCTGATCCTTTCTGGATAGCGCCTTTCCTGAGGTTCTTGTTCTTGGTGCGGAGGCGATTCTGGCCCCTTTTCGTCGGTTAGTTCATCAGTTTCCGCTGCTACTGTTGTCGGGTTCATCCCCAGGTACGCGAGACATGGGGTTGACCCGTTTCTGTGATGCTAGGATCTGGTCGACGTGGCATCTCACAATGTTCTCCCCGACATCCACTGTGTACATTAATGGCCCCTGCCGTGTGCATATCGTTCCGGGTTGCCATTTCTCTGTTCGGTAGTCGCGGGCCAAGACTGGTTGTCCTACATTGAAGCTCCTTGTCGGCTTCTCATTGATGTGCTGGAATTGCTTATCCTCAACATTTCTTCGCACATTTGGTTTGAGCAAATCCAGACGAGATCTCAACCTTCGGTTAAAGAACATCATGGCCGGGGTCTGGTTGTTAACTGCATGTGTCGCATTTCTGTAGGCTAACAGGAAATTGTCCACCTTATGCTGTAGTTGAATTTCATCATCGCACATGGCCCTTATCGCCTTTTTAAAGGTTTGTACGAACCTCTCAGCCAATCCATTTGTGGCTGGATGATACGGGGCGGATGTGTAATGCCTTACCCCATTCCTTCTCATAAATTTCCGAAACTCTTCGGACACAAACTGTGGTCCGTTATCAGAGCAAATCTGCTCTGGCAAGCCGTTCCTGACAAATATGGTCCGTAGGACTGCAATCGTTTGCTCTGTAGTGGTTGAGGATATTTTGATCACCTCAGGCCATTTCGAGTGCGCATCCACTGCTATTAAGAACATTGAGTCCATGAATGGACCAGCAAAATCAATATGCACCCGTTGCCATGGAGAGGAGGGCCACTCCCATGGGTGTAGAGGGGCATGTGGTGGTGCATTTTGGACCTTCTGGCATCCTGAGCAGCTCTTTGTTAGGTCCTCGATTTGTTGATCGATCCCCGGCCACCACACAAAAGCCCTAGCAAGGCTTTTCATTTTCACCCCTCCCAGATGACCTTCGTGAAGCTCATTGAGCACTCTCTCCCTTAACTTGGGTGGAATTACCACTCGGGATCCACACATCACTGTCCCCTGGCATACTGACAGCTGTTCTCTTCTGGATGAGAATGCTGGCAACAGTGAGTCGCCATGTGTTGGCCATCCCTTCACCGTCAAATCATACACCCGAGACAGTGTCGGATCATTGCGGGTCTCCTTCTCTATATCCGCGTTAGTTACTGGCAATCGTTCAATTATCGACGAATAAAATATTTCGATAGGGTCCACTGCTGGTGCTTCCTCCACCGTAGGCAGTGGCAGGCGTGATAACCCATCAGTGTTTCCATGCTGTTTCGTGCCCTTATACTCTATTTCAGATTGGTTCGCCCCTAGAAAAAGTGACCATCTTTGTAGCCGTTGTGCAGTCATCACCGGATTAAAGATGGAGACAAGTGGTTGGTGGTCAGTCAGCAAGGTGAACTTCTGCCCATGCAGATAGTGGTTGAATTTTTTTACTCCCCATACTAGGCTGAGGGCCTCCCTGTCGATCTGGGCGTAGTTGCACTCGGCTGAGGTTAGTGACCGAGACGCAAAGGCTACTGGCCTCTCCAACCCGTCTGGAATTTGTGCGACAGCACCGCTCCAATACCATAGGGTGATGCATCACATGCCAACCGAATTGGTAGTGCTGGGTTGAAATGGGCCAACACCTCTTTTGATGTGATCAATTCTTTGCACTTCTGGAAAGCTCGTTTACATTCGTCATTCCACTTCCATGGTACCCCTGTTTGCAGTAGGGTGTTCAGTGGGTGTAATACTGTAGACAAATTTGGTAAGAACTTATGGTAGTAGTTTACCAGCCCGAGGAACGACCTCAGTTGTGACACATTTTCCGGTGCTGGAGCCTTGACTACTGCCTCAATCTTTTCAGGGGACTTATGTAACCCCTCTTCATCAATAATGTGGCCACAATACGAGATCTGCTTCTGGAAAAACTCGCACTTGTGGCGATTAGCTCGTAGCCCATATTCCTTTAATCTATTGAGCACCTTCTCCAGGTTGGCGAGGTGATCACTGTCATTTTCGCCCGTGACCAGGATGTCGTCCAAATAACACTGGGTCCCTGGAATCCCTTGCAGGACTTGATCCATTGCCCTTTGCCAGATAGCTGGAGCCGATGCTACCCCGAACACCAGCCGGTTGTATTGGTAGAGACCTTTATGAGTGTTGATCGTGAGGTATTGTTTCGAGGCTTCTTCTACCTCCATTTGCAAGTACGCCTGGGCCAGATCAATTTTGGTGAAGCGTTTACCTCCAGATAGCGAGGCGAAAATATCCTCAATCCGTGGAAGCGGATATTGTACCATGTGAAGGACTGGGTTCACTGTCACCTTAAAATCCCCACAAATGCGGACCTTCTTTGGTTCCCCAGGCGTATTACTCAACGAACTCTTCATTACAGGAATGATGGGTGTAGCCCACTCGCTCCAGTCTACTTTGGACAGTACTCCTGAACGTTCCAACCCTTCCAGCTCTGCTTCGACGGCTGGTCGGATCGCATAAGGCACAGGTCTGGCCTTAAAAAACTTTGGGCTTGCATTTTCCTCTATTTTAATCGTTGCTGTTATGCCTTTTAGTGTTCCGAGTCCCTCCTGGAACACTTCTTGTGCGTCAGTTAGCATTTTTGACAGTTGTCCAGGTGTGACATCGTCATCCTTTTTGGCGTCAACCTTCAGTGCCTGTATGGAATGCCAATCTAATTGTATCTTCCGGATCCATTCACGTCCTAGTAGTGGTGGTCCTCCATCTGGCAATACATATAGGTCCATTTTAGGTATTTTCTGGCCTTTGTATATCATGTTCACCCTTATTTTTCCTTTGGGGTAGACTTTTTGCCCCGTGTACGTCTTCAAGACAATCTCCGTAGCTTTCAAGGGTATATGTGAAAATAGCCGCTTGTAGTCCCTTTGGTTTATGACCGTTAGGGCTGATCCTGTGTCCAATTCCATTTTCATTTGGACTTCATCTATCTTGAGCATGACCCAGATAGTCTGGTGATCCTCCATTTTGATTACCTTATGTAGTTTCAGACACCCCAGCTCCTTGCTTCTGGAGTCTGTATCACTTTTCTGTTCGTCTGAACTACTGTCCATCACCTTGTGTACCTTTTTGTACTTCTCCTGTGGAGATTTCTTGCTGCTGGTTTTCTTCCCTGACCTGCAGACTCTTGCTATGTGTCCTGCTTTTCCACACTGTCTGCACACTTGGTCCTTGAACCAACAATCCTTCTGGTCATGTGTTGTTCTGCCGCAGCGATAACACTTCCCTGCTCCATATGACATTTCGTTGGTGCCATATTCTTGTGGTCTCCGTTGTATCTCTGCAGCGCCCCGTGCGGCTGCTTCGTGTGATACTGCCATGCTGAAAACCTTGTCCAGCGTAAGATCCTTTTCTGATAGAAGCCATTTCTGGGTTCCTTCACTTTGAAGCCCACACACAAACTTGTCCCTGAACGTATCTGCTAGTCCCAATCCAAACTGGCAGTGTTTCGATAGCTTGCGCAGTTCCGTTAAGTACTCAGCATTACTTTCGTCTTTATGCTGGTTCCTTTTGTGGAACTTAAATCTTTCTGCTATCAGCAGCGGTGTGGGGTTTAAGTGGTCCTGCAGGATTTCCACTATGCTTTCGAAATTCTTATCCACTGGCTTCTCTGGGGTTATTAGGTTTCGCAGTAAGCCATAAGTTTTTGCACCCATGCAATTTAACAAAACCAGTGCTTTCCTAGCATCTGGCACTTCATTCGCCCTGCAGTACACCTCAATGCGTTCCACATATGTCGCCCAATCTTCGACTTCATTGTCGAACGCAGTGATACTGTCACTCTTCGGCATCCCTGGGTGTGATTAAACTGTCTAAAATGGCGTCTCCCGCGCTCTCCCTTCTTCTCCGCTGGCACAAAATGGCGTCTCCCGCACTTTCCTTTCTTCCCACGCTCGCCCTTCTTCTCCGATGCGGCTTTTAAAATGGCGTCTCCCGCGCTCTCCCTTCTTCTCCGTGGCTCAATGGCATCTCCCGCGCTTCCTTTCTTTCCCCCGCGGACGCTGTTCAGCCCTTGAGCCCTGGCTGTGCTCTGCGCGTTCTCCTGTGCGCCTCTCCCCTTGCCGCCGCTCGGTCCTGAACCCGGCTGCTGATTTACCCTCTCTCTTTTTTTTGTTTTTCCTCGACGCCGCTCGGTTTTCAACCCCCGGCTGTGCCCTGTGCGCTTCACCCTCTCTCTTACCCCGTCGACGCTGCTCGGCCTTTTCTGTGCCGTCGGTCGGCTCCAGCCGCCGCTGTCCGGAAGGGTCTGCGCTGTACCTGTTGCCAGTCTGTTGCTGGATCGTCGTGGCTGGGGAACCAAGCCCAGCTCTCAACAGCCTCCCCTGCGATGTTCACTCTCTGCTGGATGACTGGGCGGTTGCTCGTGGTCGACGCCCGTGCTTCTGGCCTCGACTTTCTTCCACCGCCCTCCTGGAGCGAATCCTTGAAAGGAAATGCAGAGTTGCAGGTAGATTCGAATCGACCTCGTCGCCACTGTTGAATCCGTGATTCTTTAAGTATGATGTTTTCCAATAACTAGACGGAGGCTGTAACTTAACAATCAACAGGTGTTTACTGGAGGAGGGTACAGTACAGAGGCATGCTCAAGGCTTATATACAGGTGTGGTCACTACTGGTACTACAGTATACAGGAGCTGTAAAAGTAGTTCTCTCTTAAAGGTACATACACTACACTTAGCATTATTGAAAGTCTAATTCCTTGACTGCTGGATGGTATGGGTGAATGGTGCAGATCTTCAAGAATCCTAGGATGTGTACTTTACAAATTGCCACATGTAAAGCTCAACATGCTGAAGTGAACTTGATGCAGGTAATCAAGATTTTTATTCAGAAACAGTGGACCTGCACGGGCCTTTCCCAGCTATGTGTCAGCTGTGGCTCAGTTGGTAGCACAATCGCCTCTGAGTCAGGAGGCTGTGGACCTGAGCACATAAAGCTAGGCTGACACTCCAGTGCATTACTGAGGGAGTGCTGCACTGTCAGAGGTGCCGTCTTTCGGATGAGACGTTAAACCGAGGCCCCATCTGCTCTCAGGTGGACGTAAAAGATCCCATGGCACTATTTCGAAGAAGAGCAGGGAAGTTATTCCTGGTGTCCTGGCCAATACTTATCCCTCAACCAACATAACAAAAACAGATGATCTGGTCATTATCATATTGCTGTTTGTGGGACTTGCTGTGTTTTTCTTTTATAATCCAGACACTCTGCTTTGAAGCGAGAAAGAAAGAAACTTGCTTTTATATAGCGCCTTTCACGACCTCAGGACATCCCAAAATGCTTTACAGCCGATGAAGTACTTTTGAAGTATAGTAACTGTTATAATGTATAAATACAATAGCCAATTAGTGTACAGTAAGTTTCCACAAACAGCAATGCGATAAATGACCAGATTATCTCCTTTTGGTGGTGTTGGTTGAGGGATAAATATTGGCCAAGACACCGGGGAGAACTAACTTGCTCGGAAAGTGTTGTGGGATCTTAAACGTCCACCTGAGAGAACAAACGGGGCCTTGGTTTAACGTCTCATCCAAAAGATGGCATCTCCGACAGTGCAGCGCTCCCTCAGTTGAAATTTTTAAGTACATTTCTAGAATGTCAAGGGACGTATGTTTACTTTTAAGAAATGTAAGAATTAAATAATGTAGCTACTTACAATATTCTGAAATTCAATTAGTTCAATTTAAGCAGTTATGAATGACAAGGGCATTGTAGCGTGTTAAAACATCAGTATATACATACCTTGAAATTCATCATTGTGCATTGATCATAGATTTGTCTATTATTTGAAAATACTTTGCATATATATTGTTCTACATCTTGTATAAGAAAATACACCGTCTTATGTTGTTCCTGTGTCTGCCCAATTTGTTAGGTGTTTGTGAATATTACTACAGGTAGACTATCCTTTATCCGAAAACCTCGGGACCAGCCGAGTTTCGGATAAAGGAGAATTTCGGATTTCGGAAGGTGGGTCGGCGGGGGGGTTGGCGGGGGGGGGGTCGGCGGGGGGTCGTGCGCACGACTTACGCTGACGCTCAGCGTAAGTCAGTCGGGGTCGGCGGGGGTCGGGGCCGGCGGGGGGGTCGGCGGTTGTCGGGGCCGGCGGGGTCCGCGGGGGGGTCGGCGGTTGTCGGGGTCGGCGGTTGTCGGGGCCGGCGGGGTCCGCGGGGGGGTCGGCGGTTGTCGGGGCCGGCGGGGTCGGCGGTTGTCGGGGCCGGCGGGGTCCGCGGGGGGGTCGGTGGTTGTCGGGGCTGGCGGGGTCGGCAGTTGTCGGGGCCGGGGGGGTCGGCGGTTGTCGGGGCCGGGGGGGTCGGCGGTTGTCGGGGCTGGCAGGGTCGGCGGTTGTCGGGGCCGGTGGGGTCCGCGGGGGGGTCGGCGGTTGTCGGGGCTGGCGGGGTCGGCGGTTGTCGGGGCCGGCGGGGGGGTCGGCGGGGGGTCGTGCGCACGACTTACCCTTTATCCGAACTTCCAAAACTGGAACCCTCTAAAAACCGAAGGTTTTTTCGTTCGTACGCACGACTTACGCTGAACGAAAAAACCTTCGGTTTTTAGAGGGTTTCGGTTTTCGGAAGTCCGGATAAAGGGTAGTCTACCTGTATTTCCCCCCTGCAATAGTTTCCCTTTTTTCTCCACTCCTAAAGGCTTGAGCTCTCATTGGGTACAGTTCCACAGCCACCCAGTACCTCGCCATTCTTTCAGTGTTGGATCAGACCATACAGCGGTGGAGGAGGGACGGCACACTAGATCTAATCTGTTATGCGAGAGGATCCCAGATAGTCTGCAAGATCATCATATTTCCCTCCGTCTGTCAGCAGATTTATGTACTTTCCTGCTCATGCTGATTCTCTTGCTGTATTGATTAAAAAACATTTTTTTTGCATTGATAGCACGGCTTTATTTGATGTAGTTTGTCTTTCAAAAGTTAGGTCAACGGTCCCTGAGAACGTGTCAGTATCTGCAGGGGGTCACTGGGAGTATTTATAGGAGTTCCCTGGGAGTGTGTCAGTATCTGCAGGGGGTCACTGGGAGTATTTATAGGAGTTCCCTGGGAGTGTGTCAGTATTTACAGGGGGTCACTGGGAGTATTTATAGGAGTTCCCTGGGAGTGTGTCAGTATTTACAGGGGGTCACTGGGAGTATTTATAGGAGTTCCCTGGGAGTGTGTCAGTATTTACAGGGGGTCACTGGGAGTATTTATAGGAGTTCCCTGGGAGTGTGTCAGTATTTACAGGGGGTCACTGGGAGTATTTATAGGAGTTCCCTGGGAGTGTGTCAGTATTTACAGGGGGTCACTGGGAGTATTTATAGGAGTTCCCTGGGAGTGTGTCAGTATTTACAGGGGGTCACTGGGAGTATTTATAGGAGTTCCCTGGGAGTGTGTCAGTATTTACAGGGGGTCACTGGGAGTATTTATAGGAGTTCCCTGGGAGTGTGTCAGTATTTACAGGGGGTCACTGGGAGTATTTATAGGAGTTCCCTGGGAGTGTGTCAGTATTTACAGGGGGTCACTGGGAGTATTTATAGGAGTTCCCTGGGAGTGTGTCAGTATTTACAGGGGGTCACTGGGAGTATTTATAGGAGTTCCCTGGGAGTGTGTCAGTATTTACAGGGGGTCACTGGGAGTATTTATAGGAGTTCCCTGGGAGTGTGTCAGTATTTACAGGGGGTCACTGGGAGTATTTATAGGAGTTCCCTGGGAGTGTGTCAGTATTTACAGGGGGTCACCAGGAATGTGTCAGCCAGTATTTGCAGGGCAATACTCATTGGATGAATTCTGTCTGGTTTCTGGAATTTGATAGGTGGTTGTTTTTTCTTCTGCAGAATGTGATTGGTCTTCCATTGTTTTGGGTGCAGAATGTGATTGGTAAATCAGAACATTTAGGCAAAAGGAAATAACCAATTAGAAAGCAGAAAAACACTGGATGCCACAGAGACTTAGCCAATCAGAAAGAAGAAAAGTTACAAGCACCAAACACAATTGGTGATAAAGATTTATTGCTGCCAACAGGCATTTGCACAGCTTTGAAAGGAGGATGATGTGACTTCAAACAAAGTGTTTGACCAGCTAGAATAAAGGGCGGGAAATTTGAATCTGAAGGTTTGAAATGAACAGAGTGAGTGAGCTTAATGGGAGGAGTTACAATACTGGGATAGCCAGTCCCAGCATTGATGGGGATCCATCAGCGCTCAACTATGTGACCTATCTAAAGCATCAAAAAAAAAGAACATAAAGCTAGCATGGAACAAGATAAGGCCATTTGATCCATTCCTTACACAGACCATGGGCAATATGCCCTACCCAGAGCATTCCATCCCTTGAAGCAAAGTTTCATAAAGTTTTCCCCAGCAAAACGCAGTGAGTGGAGAATAGTTACATAATACAAATGATGTGCGTAAAAACAATCCCAGTCACTCATAGCAGCGCAGTCTCCAGGCGTGATTGACAGGGGAATTACCCAATCTTCTCCATTCTGGCCGGGAGTAGTGCTGTCATTATATGCAGCCGCCTAGGAGAGGGCCCTAAGACCAGCTGGTTACTGGAGCAGACAGTAACTTCCTCCATGTTAGGAGAAGATTTGCAATGGGTTCAAGCCCAACTCGAGTCTTGAGCACCTAATCTAGGCTGACACTCCAGTGCAGTACTGAGGGAGTGCTGCACTGTCGGAGGGGCCATTTTTCAGATGCAACGTTAAACTGAGGTGCCCTCTGCCCTCTCAGGTGGATGTAAAAGATCCCATGGCATTATTTGAAGAACAGCAGGTGAGTTTTCCTAGTGTTCTGGCCCACATTTATCTCTCAACCAACACCACCAAAACAGATTACCTGTTATTTATCTCATTGCTGTTTGTGGGACCTTGCTGTGCACTAATGGGCTGCCATGTTTCCCTGTTACAACAATGACTACACTTGAAATGCACTTCATTGGCAGTAAAGTGCTTTGGGATGTCCTGTGGTAAACGGTGCAAGGTCTTTATTTCTTTTACACACACTCAACTGATTAAAATTAAAATGCTGTAACCCTGGGAAACAGCCATTGATTGAAAGAATTTCATGTGACCAGGGACCCAAGATTTAAACACGCAGAATATTTTTAAAATGTGCTTAAGCCTTGGGTCCCCAGTCTCATGAATTATACTGTATCTCAGAATTTCAAGCTTTACAGTAACTTGTTTAGACTTATAGTCAAATACCCTTGAGGTACATCCTAGTACGTGATTACCATTGTTCATAATAGATTCTTATTAATGAATATTTTCAGTGAATATTAACATAGCTGAACGCTACATGACATTAAGTAATGAGGTTCTTTGGCTATTACACAAAACATGTTCTTTTACATATGAATGTTGGAAAAATGCAGTGTTTAGCTCTTTTCCTCTTTTGATAATGGGCTTCCCCTCACTGTGTCCATGATTTGCCTTTCCCATTCTACTGTACATTAAAATGCACCAGCCATTGCTTATAATGCTATGGTAATATTAAGGCCCTTTGTATGAGAGTCCCCTGCCCACTATTCTAATGCAATTGTTAAAACAGCAGGCGATGGAATTTCATACAATTGTATTGAGGTGCTCGTCACTATTGGGCCCATAGCTTGGTGTCAGCAACAAATTTTCTAATACTACAAGAAGTCCCCTCCTATTTCTGAATAGCGTGAACAGCAGGGGACCCTGGACAGACTCTTGTCGAGCTCCCCGCAGTCACTGCTCCCCCACCACAGACACCCTTTCCCATTTATCACGATTTTATTTTGCTTTTGCAGTTAAGATGATCCTGCTAGCTAATTTAACACCGATTCCCCGAGCCGGATTAATTCCTACCGAAGACAGTACATGAAAAATATTAACTTTCAAATTATCTATCAGCCACTTGTATAAGGCCACCTGATCTCCGGCATGACTGGTCCACTGATGATCGAGTTACCTGTGTCGAAAAGCTCTGGAAGCCTGCTCTTGAACACTCTGGCAAATCATCTATAATTGCCTTGAACATCTTCAGTCCTTGACCGGGGCAGGCACTGTGCACTTCTAAACAAATTACCATCATACCCCGGCTATGTTGCTTCCTTTCAAATTATTCAGTCTGTGCTGTAACTGATGGCTTATCCTCTTGACTTATTCCCATTACCTTGAGAACATTGGAACAGGAGTAGGCCATTCAACCCCTCGGGCCTGCTCCGCTATTCAATTAGATCACGGCTGATCTGTACCTCAGCTCCATTTTCCTGCCCTCGATGCCCCTTTAGGGGTTCCCCAGATCTCTAGCCCTTTTCCCACTCTGTCCATTCTTTGTATCAATGACCTCCTCCACTCACCTCCAACCCTATCTACTCTTTCGTCAATGATTCCATTCTATGCCCATCAAGTTTTTACAGATTGCACCAGCTCTCGCAGTGCAATGGCTGAATCACTACACTATACTCCTTTTAATTAAAAAATATTCTTAGCATAAAAATGACTTCAAATTAACAGGAGGACACTGTATATCATAATCTCTTCTATGCTCTTTAATGGGACAATGAAAATCTTGTTTCTTTCAAATCTTCAAAAGGCATTGTTTCTTCATTTCTCTCAAGTCTAACCAGAAACTGCCACTTCTTACATAAGAACATAAGAAATAGGAGCAGGAGTAGGCCATTCGGCCCTTCGAGCCTGCTCTGCCATTCAATAAGATCATGGCTGATCTTCTGCCTCAATTCCATTCACCGGCCCTATCGCCATATCCCTTGATGCCCTTACTAGTCAGAAATCTATCGACTTCTGTTTTGAATATACCCAATGACTGAGCCTCCACAGCCCTCTGGGGTAGAGAATTCCAAAGATTCACCACCCTGTGTGAAGAAATTTCTTCTCATCTCAATTCTGAATGGCCTACCCTTTATCCTGAGGCTGTGGCCCCTGGTTCTAGACTCCCCAGCCAAGGGAAACATTCTCCCAGCATCCACCCTATCAAGCCCTGTAACAATTGTGTATGCTTCAATGAGATACCCCCTCATTCTTCTGAATTCAAGAGAATACAGGCCTAGTTTACTCAATCTCTTCTCATACAACAGTCCCGCCATCCCAGGAATCAATCTCGTGAACCTTTGTTGCACTCCCTCTATGGCAAGTATATCCTTCCTTAGGAGGATACCAAAATTGTACACAGTACTCCAGGTGTGGTCTCACCAAGGCCCTATATAATTGGAGTAACACTTCTTTACTCCTGTACTCAAATCCTCTTGTAATGAAGGTCAGCATACCATTTGCCTTCCTAATGGCTTGCTGCACCTGCACATTCACTTTCAGTGACTCATGTACAAGGACACCCAGGTCCCTTTGAGCATCTGCATTCCCCAATCTTTCACCATTTATGAAATACTCTGCCTTTCTGTTTTTTCTACCAAAGTGGATAACTTCACATTTATCCACATTATATTCCATCTGCCATGTTCTCACCCACTCACTGAGCCTGTCGATATCCCCTTGAAGCCTCTTCACAACTGACACTGCCACCTAGCTTTGTTTCATCAGCAAATTTGGAAATGTTATATTTGGTCCCCTCATCCAAATCATTGATATAGATTGTGAATAGCTGGGGCCCAAGCACCGATCCTTGCGGTACCTCACTAGTCACAGCCTCCCATCCTGAAAAAGACCCGTTTATCCCTACTCTCTGTTTTCTGTCTGTTACCTTTGATGGCTCTTAGTCTCGGTATCTTCTCTAATCTCAAATTACTAAAGCTGCCTCCAAAGAGTTTGCTTTCCTCATTCATGCCAAACCTCTTCTCACTCAACAACTCTTAGTTCTCTAAAACGCTGAAGACCTTCCAAGACTTAAGTACTGTTCCTATTTAGGCTAGCTCTTCTATCAGCTCTCGGGCAAGTTACAAGTGCTTGGAATTTCTGCAGAGGAGCGGCAGGGGGCGGGGGTTCTACTGCCGTAATTTCAGCAGACCCCCGAGAAACGATGTAAATGGTCATCTTCCGATTAGGCACTCTGCAGCCTTCCGGTCTCAATATCGAGTTCAACAATTTCAGATCATAACCTCGGCCCCTATTTCATTTTCACTTATATTTTTCCACTCCTTTCCTTTCCCCCCCCCCTTTCCTTTTGTTTCTCTCTCACACCTGGCAGCTATCTTTTGCCCTGCCAGTACACTTTACACCTAATCACAGCCTATTACCATCTCGTCTAGCTTCTAATCTCTTTTACTTCTTTTGGTTCTTTTATCCGATCGCAGCCCTGCCTTCGATCTAGTTCCTTTTCTCTCCAGTTTTGAAGAAGGGTCAAACCCGAAACGTCAACTCAAATTTCTCTCCACGGATGTTGCCTGACTTGCTGAGTTTTTCCAGCATTTTCTGTTGTTATAAATGGTCATTTATACCGTTCCTCCAGGTCTTCTACCAATCTTACACCGGAAGATCCGGCCGAAGATCAGGAGAACCCTGGGGAAATTCACCCCCAAGATGTTTGCTATGCTACCCTTCTCTCCGCTCTGTTACCATTGGAAACTTTCTTGTCTTTTCTATTTTATTAATACTAATACAGTCAGCTTTCGCTTTTCTTCCTGCTCCAAATACACTGCTCGACATACTCTTCCTGCTCCCTGCATCCCCACTGTTGAAATCAGCATTCAGTACACAGTCTGCTACTTTGAATTACTGGCCCGGATTTTGCAGTCGGTGGCGTAATTAAGGATTACGCTGCCGGCATCCGAACTGAATGCGCATTTACCTGATACGAGGCCCCAAACGAAAAGTTGCTGTCAGACGCTGCAGAGTTGAGCGCAGCGGAGTGGCCCACAGATCCTAGGGGCGCTCCGTGTGCGCAAGCCTACCTGGGATCACCTGGGCTGATGCTCCAATCAGCGAACAGAAGGTCTAGCAGAACTTGCGTATTACCATTGCTAGTGCAATGCTTTCCGCTGCTTAAAGTATTTGTTAAGAGCTGCAAGAATGACTCTCATGCTGATATCTAAGAGTTATAAATGCAGAACTGCACAATATTTCTCTTGATATTTGTTGAGTTAATCCCCAACTAAATTAACCTTTAAATCATGACAAGTAGTGGACACTATTAAAATGAGGCTCAAAGGTTTAAAATTACTCTCAAGTTAGAGATCGTCAGTCCTTGCACTTCAGTACTATGAAAATAACTTCAATTTGTGATCTTGGGGTCTGGGTGTGTGCAGAATGCATTTTGTAAGTCATCTATGTAGTGTCCGTGTGTAGATAAAGACACTGAAGACAGGAGTTGGTTCATAGGTATTTACTAAGCAAGTCTTTGGGGGGGGGGGGGGTTCTAAAGGATATACACAATGCACAGGCTTATATAGCCCAAGTGGCAATTACCGGCATTACGCACACCTGGGGCTCTTAAAGGCACATACACCACAATTCCTCCCCTTCTAGCTAACTAGTACATCATATTTTAAGTAATTATTAATTACATGTTATATGCAAAATAATATACATTGCTGTATTAATTAATTATAAGTTAGTCTCTCAGGAGGCTTCCTGACTCGGTCCGGATAACGCCTCGGGGGTGTAGTAGTTTCTGGTGGTGTAGTAGGTTCTGCTGGCAAGGCTGATTTGGCTTGAAGGCCAGTGTCAGGTTCATCGGGTTCCAGTATCACCGGATCGGAGGTAGATATGGGTATCTCTACTTCATCGTTAGATGTATAGCGTGGTGGTGTAGGTTGTCCCTTTTCGGATGACTTGATGATTTGGTCAGCATGGCGCCTTATTATGCTTTCTCCGATGTCCACGGTATACATCAGTGGTCCTAGTCGTGTGCAGATAGTTCCAGGCTGCCATTTCTCGGTACGGTAGTCCCGGGCCAAAACCGGTTGGCCTATCTGGAAGGCCCTAGTTGACCTTTCATTCATGCCCTGAAACTGCCGGTTCTCCACGTCCCTTCGGATGTTGGGCTTGACCAAATCCAGCCGGCATCTTAGGTTTCTATTGTAGAACATCATGGCGGGAGTTTGGTTTGTAACCATATGTGTTGCATTCCTATATGCAAATAAGAAGTTATCCACCTTGTGCTGAAGTTTTATGTCTTCATTACCCATGGCCTTTATGGCCTTCTTAAAGGTCTGGACAAACCTTTCAGCCAATCCATTGGTGGCGGGATGGTATGGGGCGGACGTGTAGTGCTTTACCCCATTGTTCTTTAAGAACTTTCTGAATTCTTCGGACACAAATTGCGGTCCATTATCAGAACATATCTGTTCCGGCAGCCCATTCCTGGCAAATATGGTCCTTAATACTGTGATGGTTTTTTCCGTGGTGGTGGAGGACATCTTTATTACCTCCGGCCACTTGGAGTGTGCATCAACTGCGATTAAGAACATTGAGTCCATAAATGGACCAGCAAAGTCGATGTGCACCCTTTGCCAGGGAGATGAGGGCCACTCCCATGGATGTAGAGGGGCCTGTGGCGGAGCATTTTGGACCTTCTGGCATCCTAGGCAGCTCTTGGTCATGTCTTCGATGTCTCCATCGATACCTGGCCACCATACAAACGCCCTAGCTAGGTTCTTCATTTTCACTCCACCCAGATGCCCCTCATGAAGCTCCTTTAGCACTTTATCCTGGAGTTTGGGTGGAATCACCACTCTAGATCCACACATCAAGGTTCCTCGGCACACTGACAGCTGTTCTCTTCTTTGCGAGAATGCTGGCAACAGTGGTTCGCCATGTGCTGGCCATCCCTTCATTGTTAAATCGTAGACCCGTGAGAGAGTAGGGTCATTTCTGGTCTCCCTTTCAATGGCAGAATTTGTCACCGGTAGACATTCCACTATGGTAGAGTGGAATATCTCTACTGGGTCTACTGTAGGTGCCTCTTCTATCGTTGGCAACGGCAGGCGCGATAAACCGTCAGCATTCCCATGCTGTTTTGACCCTTTGTATTCAATGTTGTATTGGTGTGCCCCTAGAAAAAGGGACCACCTCTGTAGTCTTTGTGCCGTCATAATGGGGACACCTTTCTTAGGGTTGAATATGGAGATGAGGGGTTGATGGTCAGTCAGCAAGGTAAATTTTTGTCCGTGTAGGTAATGGTTGAATTTCTTCACTCCCCATACCAGGCTGAGTGCTTTCCTGTCTATCTGGGAATAGTTACGCTCAGCTGAGTTCAATGAGCGTGACGCAAAAGCTATCGGCCGTTCCGAGCCATCAGGGAATCTATGGGACAATACCGCTCCTATGCCGTAAGGGGATGCATCGCACGCCAGTCTGATTGGTAGTGATGGGTTGTAATGAGCCAAAACTTTCTCGGATGTGATTAAGTCTTTACATTTATGGAAGGCACGTTTACAGTCTTCGTTCCATTTCCAAATCACTCCTGTGTGTAGAAGATCATTAAGAGGGTGTAGAATAGTTGATAAGTTCGGTAAAAATTTATGATAGTAATTTATTAATCCCAGGAATGACCTCAATTGTGAAACATTTTCAGGTGCTGGGGCTTTTATAACTGCTTCAATTTTCTCAGGTGACTTATGCAACCCTTCCTTATTAATTATGTGGCCACAATATGATATCTGATTTTGGAAAAATTCGCACTTGGGGCGATTTGCTCGTAGGCCCCGTTCTCTCAGCCTAGTGAGCACCTGCTCCAAATTGGCAAGGTGCTCATTGTCGTTTTCTCCTGTTATAAGGATGTCGTCTAGGTAACACTGAGTCCCCGGAATCCCTTGCAGGACTTGCTCCATAGCTCTTTGCCAGATAGCTGGAGCTGATGCTACTCCAAAAACCAGTCGATTGTACTGGTACAGGCCTTTGTGTGTGTTTATTGTGAGATACTTTTTAGAGGTCTCCTCAACCTCCATCTGTAGATATGCCTGTGCCAAGTCAATTTTTGTGAAACGTTTTCCTCCGGATAGTGAGGCAAAAATATCTTCTATCCTCGGAAGAGGATACTGTACCGTGTGAAGGACCGGGTTTACAGTCACCTTAAAGTCCCCACAGATGCGAATTTTTCTCTGTTCCTCAGAGTTATTTTTCAATGCTTTTTTCATGACTGGAACGATGGGTGTTGCCCATTCGCTCCAATCTATTTTGGATAATACGCCTGCCTTTTCCAAATTCTCCAGCTCTGCCTCAACTGTCGGACGTATTGTGTATGGCACCGGTCTTGCCTTAAAAATTTTTGGAATTGCTGCATCTTCCACTTTTATTGAGGCGGTGATGCCTTTCAAGGTTCCTAGTTTCTCTTGAAACACTTCTTTGGCGTTGGCCAAGATGTCTTTTAATCGTTCAGGTATGATGTCATCCTTGTTTTTTTCCTTACTGGTCACCGTCAGTGCCTGAATGGAGTGCCAGTCTAAACGTATCTTCCTTATCCATTCACGTCCCAACAACGGTGGACCACCATCTTGTAGAATGTATAAATACAACTTTTGTATTTCTTTGCCGTTGTATACCACAGGCACCTTTATTTTTCCTTTGGGGTATACTTTCTGCCCCGTATATGTTTTTAAGATAATGGATGTGTCTTTTAGAGGTATATGCGAAAATAGCCTCTCGTAATCTCGTCGATTTATTACGGTTAGAGCTGATCCTGTATCTAGCTCCATTTTAACTGGGGACCCTGCTATTATGAGGGTAACCCAAATGGTCTGGTAATCTTCATTGGCAATTACATTATGTAATTTGAGAGAGCTTAGTCTCTTGTTCCCGGAGTCGCTATCGCTCTTCTGGTCTTTGGAGCTACTGTCCGTCATCATTTGTAGCTTTCTGTGCTTTTCCTTATTGATTCTTTTCCCGTTAGTGGATTTTTTATTTTCAGATCGGCATACACGTGGAATGTGTCCCATCTTTCCGCATCGCCTGCATGCTTTTTCTTTGAACCAGCAATCCCTCTGGTCATGGTTGGATCTGCCGCAGCGATAACATCTCTTGAAACCCCATGTCATTTCATGGGTGCCGAAGTCCTGTGGCCTTTGCTGTATCTTTGCCGCTCCTATTGCACTGAAAGCCTTGTCCAGTGTTAAATCTTTTCCAGAAGATACCTTTTTTTGTGTTTCTACACTTAGGGGATCGCAGATGAATTTGTCTTGCAGAGAATCTGCCTCGAATTGGCAGTGTAGGGTATCAACAATCTCCTCAAAATTCTTGTCCATCGGTTCGGCTGGAGTGATTAAGTTGCGTAACAGCTTGTATGTTTCTGCGCCCATTAGATCCAGAAGCACTGAAGCTTTTTTCATCTTCTATTCCATTTGCGGTGCAAAACACTTCCACTCTTTCTACATATGTGGTCCAATTCTCTATCTTATCAAAAACATCAATATTGCCAAAGTTAGGCTCTGTTTCGTTATCAAAAGCATCCATATTGCCAGACTTAGGCATTTCAAAAAAAAGATATGGCGCTTCCCGCGCTTTTTTTTTTCTCTGTAGCAACGATATGGCGCTTCCTGCACTTTCCCGCCGCTGCTACCGATAACAACGCTGTTTTACTGTGGTTTCCGTTTATTCACTGTTGGAGACTTGTTCCCGACGGAGGTCTAAGCGCTGACCTGCTTGCCGCGCCGGCCGTCTCCCGAGTGCACCCTCCCAGTCCGTTATTGCTTGCCTCCGATTTCGCTGCCTGTCTCAGCTGTAGAGCCCGACGCTGGAGCCCCAGCCTGACGCCCAGGAAGGATTAGCGCAGTACCTGCCACCAGCTTGGACAGCTGGTGAAACCACAGTTTCTATAACTTCCTTGAGTCTTCTGGACGCTGGAGGAATCGATGTCCTTGAGGTGCTGCCGAATTGCAGGTAAGTCCGTTTCCACTTCGTCGCCACTGTAGTGTCCGTGTGTAGATAAAGACACTGAAGACAGGAGTTGGTTCATAGGTATTTACTAAGCAAGTCTGGGGGGGGGTTCTAAAGGATATACACAATGCACAGGCTTATATAGCCCAAGTGGCAATTACCGGCATTACGCACACCTGGGGCTCTTAAAGGCACATACACCACAATCTACATTTTAATTTTTTTCTTCCCAGCAAAAACATTTTCAAAACCTGAGAAACCGTTCTTTACTTTTCATGGACATAACCTCATCTAGCTTTTAAAATTACTTGGATTTGTCAGAAGGTATCCCCTTACGCTGTGCAAACAGGCCCTGTGCCTGTTTGCACCAGCCATAAAATTTTACTGTCGGTACTTGACAGATCGCAAGTTTGGGATTTAGCGCATGTGGAAATCCCAAACTTGCTGTCCATTTCAAAGGCATAAACTGTCATACCAACTGCAAAATCTGGGCCATTCTTTCCCAGGACGTCAGAATTGTGCAACCCCTTACCTTCCTTGGCCTTTTCTTCCTTCCACAGTCTTCAGGCTTTTAAACCCAAACTTGGCTCTAATTAGTATTTCCTGATTTATCTTCTCTTCCTTTTTTACCCTATTCAACCTTGGTCTTGGCTCTCATCTGGATTTCACAATTTAAAAACACCAGTCTGTAAATTCCCATTGCCTCAGGTAGTGGTGTAAACACAGATTGTCACTTATCAGATTGGTCATCAAAAGATACCTAATTCTGAGTGTGGAGGACATTCCGTTTGTGGGTTTAGTGACAAGGAGAGATGGGGAATGGAGCTGCTGTTTGGATCCTCTTCATTGACTAGTTTGTTCTGAAGTGACATTATGAAATCCCACTCCCGTGTCTCCACAGTGATTATCTGCACCAACATTTTTGTGGCCTTCTGCGCCTGCGCACCTGATCACGTCCTGCGCACTTTCCTTAAGCTCTGTGGGAGAAGACCCATCACTGGATCCATGCTAGCCGGGGAGGGGGGGGGGTGGGGGGTGGTGGAGAGGATTGGAGGGAGAGAGTGAAGAGGGGGAGAGAGGGAATCGGAGGGGGGAGAAGGTCAGGAACTTGGGGGGAGGAGAGGAGGTCTTGGTGAGACCACATCTTGAGTATTGTGTGCAGTTTTGGTCGCCTTATCTGAGGAAGGATGTTCTTGCCATGGAAGGAGTTCAGCGAAGATTCAGATTCACCAGGCTGATACCTGGGATGGCAGGAATGACGTATGAGAAGAGATTGGGTCGACTGGGCTTATACTCGCTGGAGTTTAGAAGAATGAGAGGGGATCTCATTGAAACTTATAAAATTCTGACAGGACTGGACAGACTAGATGCAGGAAGGATGTTCCCGATGGTCGGGGAGTCCAGAACCAGGGGTCACAGTCTAAGGATAAGGGGTAGGCCATTTAGGACAGAAATGAGGAGGAATTTCTTCACCCAGAGAGTGGTGAACCTGTGGAATTCTCTACCACAGAAGGCAGTTGAGGCCAATTCATTAAATATATTCAAGAAGGAGTTGGATATATTTCTTAAGGCTAAAGGGATCAAGGGATATGGGGAGAAAGCAGGGACAGGGTACTGAATTTGGATGATCAGCCATGATCGCATTGAATGGCGGAGCAGGCTCGAGGGGGCCGAATGGCCTACTCCTGCTCCTATCTTCTATGTTTCTATGTTTCTAGGTCAGGAACTTGGGCAGGGGGTGGGAGAAGGTCTTAACCCGTGAGAGTGAGCCTTGTTCTATGTGAGCTCTGTTCTGTCTGGAGTAGGCAGTCAGAATGGCTCGAATTACACTTTGCAAAGTAACAGGTTACGTAGACAGGGAGGATCTAATTACACATTCCAGACAAACTACTGGGTGTGTCTTGTCTTCCAAGGGGACCAATCAGAAATCAGGTCTTGTCATCCAAGGGGACCAATCAGAACTTTGGTGTTGCGAATAGACACGTCCATATGTCTCTTTTGGGCTACCTCTAACCTCTACCTCTAGGACATGAACTGTAACAAAATGGACTCTGAAAAGTGCAATTCTAAATGTCAACATTTTAGATTACACAACAGATAGGGAAACCTTCCCCTTTAAATCGGTTAAGCAATTCTCTCCTTTCTACTGTTATTTAAACAAGCATCATTGTGTCTGTAGCAATGTTCTTGTGAAATACCAGGAGAGCGAATGCTATTGTGCAGTGAAGCTGGTTTTACACCAGCGCAAAGCTACAGTTGCTCTTCATTGTTATGAGTTCAATGAACTGAAACAGACTGGAGGTAAAGTTTCCTTTCTCAGTGTTAGTCTGTTGGGACCAAAACGCTTGACAGGAACACAGTAGCTGAAATTTTTTTAATAGATGTTATTTCCAGATTATCAGCTTTCTTTTTACCTCACTACTTTTGTCATTTCCTTTATCCATAACGATTTCGAATGGTTACTTCTGCATTGTCGCTGTGAGTGAAGGGGCCGATGCAGCACTAGCCCATCTGTGAGAAGCTGTAAGTTTGCAGGGACTGGGACTGTGGATTTTGTTCTATAGAAGCTCCCATATGCGTCGCTTTGTTACATAGTTGGAAAAATATACTCAGGAAAAAGTTTTAAAGAGGTGTTTAAGTAATTATTTGAGTTTTATGATTATGGAGCTTGGAATTGAACGGAAGTGGGAAATGACTACCCTTTCGAATCACCCCAGGCCAACATGTGGGCTCATTGCTACCAGCACTTGGTTGTTGATGGATGTTTTCCATTGAACGGTGCTCTACCCTCACATTTCCTTTAACAATATTAGTACACTGCCACCATGCACTTGGTGCTCAGTGAGTTTAGGCATGAGTCGCTGAGGCACATGGACCAGGAAAGTCCGAGCTTCAATCCCTGATCTCAGCTCGGGCCATTCCAATTAGGGGCAGTGAACTCCAGCAGCCAGCTCACTGCTGATCACTATTCAGCAACCCCGTTGGAAGTGTGCACGTATGTGTAATGTATGTACCTTTAAGAGAGGAACTATCTTTTACAGCCCCTGTATACTGCAGTACCAGTAGTGACCACACCTGTATATAACACCGTGTAGTAATTTGTACAGTTAGTTCCAGCATACCCTCTGTTCAGTAAACACCTGTTATCACCGTTCTCCTGCAGTCCGTGTGTTATTGATATGCGGACACTACAGTGGCGACGAGCAGGTTCAAACTCACCTGCAGTACTGCATCACCTCACGGGGATCCATCCCTGAAAAGAAGATTCTTGGAGGTCGAAGCCAGGGCAACGGGCGTCGACCGCGGGCAACCGCCCAGTGATCCATCGGAGTTCAGAGAATCGCAGGGGAGGCTGTGGAGAGCTGGGCTTGGCTCTCCAGTCAAGGTGTTCCAGCAAATCGGGCTGGTAGCAGGTAGTGCGCTGACCCTTCCTGGACTGCGGTGGGCTAGAGCTCGATCGAGCGGCTCTGCAAGGGGGCCGAGCAGCGTCGTCGGCAAGAAAAAGAGAGAGAGAGGGTGGAGCGCACAGGGCGCGGCCGGTGCTCAAGAGCCGGGCAGCGTTAAAGAAAATAAAAAAGGGGGAAGGAAAAGAGACGCGCAGTGGACAGCGTTGAAGAAGAATAAAACGAAGAAAATTAATTAACAAAAGAGAGACACGCAGAAAGCCGCGGGGCGCCACCATTACTATTTAGAATGCTAGGAGCAGCATTGGCAGCAGCGGGGGAAGAAGGAAAAGCGCGGGAGGCGCCATTTTAATCCATTGGGGAAGAAGGAAAAGCGCAGGAGGCACCATTTTAATCCATTGGGGAAGAAGGAAAAGCGCGGGAGGCGCCATTTTAAACCACCCAAGATGCCGAAGAGTGGCAGCATCACTGCTTTCGACAACGAAATAGAAGACTGGACCACGTATGTGGAAAGAATTGAAGTGTACTGCAAGGCAAATGAGGTGGCCGATGAAAAGAAGGCGTCGGTATTATTGAATTTGATGGGCGCGAGAACGTACGGCCTATTGCGGAATTTAATTACCCCAGCTAAACCAATGGAGAAAAGCTTTGAAGAGATTGTCAATATCTTACAGGAACATCTAAACCCTACACCGCTGCTGATAGCAGAAAGATTCAAGTTCCATAAAAGAAACCAGCACAAAGATGAGAGCAATGCTGACTATCTTACAGAACTACGCAAGTTATCGAAGCACTGCCAGTTCGGAGCAGGACTGGCAGACACCTTACGGGATAAATTTGTCTGCGGGCTCCAGAGCGAAGGAACCCAGAAACGACTACTTTCGGAAAAGGACCTGATGCTAGAACAGGCTTTCAGCGTGGCAGTATCCTACGAAGCAGCAGCACGGGGAGCTGAGGAAATACAACAGAAACCACAAGAATATAGCACCAATGAAATGGCGTATGGAGCAGAAAAGTGCTATCGCTGCGGCAGAACAACCCATGACCAGAAGGATTGCTGGTTTAAGGACAAAGTATGCAGGCAATGTGGAAAAGTGGGACACATAGCACGAGTCTGCAGGTCGGGAAAGAAAACCAACACTAAAAGAACTACTAAGGAAAAGTACAAGAAAGTACAAAAGATGACGGACAGTATTTCAGAAGATCAGAAGAGTGATAATGACTCCGGGAGCAGGAGACTAAGTTGTCTAAAGTTACACAACGTGATCACAAAGGAGGATCACCGAACCATTTGGGTCACCCTCATGATAGCAGGGTCCCAAGTAAAGATGGAATTGGACACAGGATCAGCCCTAACAGTCATGAATCGACGAGACTACGAGCGGCTATTCTCACACATACCCTTGAAGGACACGTCCATTGTCTTGAAGACATATACGGGGCAAAAAGTCTACCCCAGAGGAAAAATAAGGGTGCCCGTTAAATACAACGGCAAGGAAACACAGAAACTGTATCTATATATACTACAAGATGGAGGACCACCATTATTGGGACGTGAATGGATCCGAAAAATACAATTGGATTGGCATTCCATTCAGGCGCTAACTGTGGCTGACAAAAAGGATGACGACGTCACACCTGGACGACTGTCAAAAATTCTAACTGACGCGAAAGAGGTGTTCCAGCAAGGACTTGGAACTCTAAAAGGCGTAACGGCAATGATAAAAATTGAAGATAACGCAAACCCAACATTTTTTAAGGCCAGACCGGTACCATATGCGATCCGCCCAGCCGTCGAAGCAGAGCTGGAGAGTCTGGAGCGTTCGGGTGTGCTGTCCAAGGTGGACTGGAGCGAGTGGGCAACACCCATCGTTCCTGTAATGAAGAAATCATTGAGCAGCACGCCTGGGGATCCGAAGAAGGTTCGCATCTGCGGGGACTTTAAGGTAACTGTGAACCCAGTCCTTCACACAGTACAATATCCACTTCCGCAGATAGAAGATATTTTCGCCTCACTATCTGGAGGGAAACACTTTACGAAGATTGATCTGGCCCAAGCGTATCTACAAATGAAGGTAGAAGAAGCATCTAGAAAATACCTCACGATAAACACTCACAAAGGTCTTTACCAGCACAACCGACTGGTATTCGGGGTAGCATCAGCTCCGGCTATTTGGCAGAGGGCGATGGAACAAGTCCTGCAAGGGATCCCGGGGACCCAGTGTTATTTGGACGACATCCTGGTTACGGGCGAAAATGACAGTGAATACCTTGCCAACCTGGAGCAGGTGCTCACTAGATTACAAGAATATGGGCTACGAGCCAACCGCCCCAAATGTGAGTTTTTCGGGAAACAAATCTCGTATTGTGGCCACGTGATTGATGAAGAGGGGTTACATAAGTCCCCAGCCAAGATTGAGGCAGTAGTCAAGGCTCCAGCACCGGAAAATGTGTCGCAACTAAGGTCGTTCCTCGGGTTGGTGAACTACTACCATAAGTTCTTGCCAAATTTGTCTACAATTCTGCACCCACTGAATGCCCTGCTGCAAACTGGAGTAGCATGGAAATGGAGTGATGAGTGTAAGCGTGCCTTTCAGAAATGTAAATGCCTAATCACTTCAAAAGAAGTGTTGGCCCACTACAATCCAACACTACCGATTCGGTTGGCATGTGATGCGTCTCCCTACGGCATTGGAGCGGTGCTGTCGCACAAATTCCTTGACGGTTCAGAGAGGCCAATAGCCTTTGCGTCACGCTCGTTAACCTCAGCCGAGCGTAACTACGCCCAGATTGACAGGGAGGCCCTCAGCCTGGTGTGGGGGGTGATGAAGTTCAATCACTATCTGCACGGGCAGAAATTCACCTTACTGACTGATCACCAGCCTCTTGTCTCCATTTTTAACCCAAAGAAGGGCATTCTGGTGATGACGACGCAACAGCTGCAAAGATGGTCCCTTTTTCTAGGAGCACATCAATACGAAATAGAGTATAAGGGCACGAAACAGCATGGAAATGCTGATGGGCTGTCACGCCTGCCGCTGCCTACGGTGGAGGAAGCACCTGCAGTGGACCCTGTTGAGATATTCCATTTGACCATAGTCGAATGTCTACCTGTTACAAACTCAAGTATAGAGAAGGAAACCCGAAATGACCCGACACTCTCTCTGGTCTATGATTTGACGGTGAAGGGATGGCCAGCACATGGCGACTCACTGTTGCCAGCATTCTCGCCAAGGAGAGAACAGCTGTCCGTGTGCCGGGGGACCTTGATGGGTGGATCCCGAGTGGTAATTCCACCCAAGTTGAGAGATAGAGTGCTCAATGAGCTTCATGAGGGTCATCTGGGAGGGGTAGAAATGAAGAGTCTAGCCAGGGCGTTTGTGTGGTGGCCGGGAATCGATAAAGAAATCGAAGAAATGACCAAGAGCTGCACAGGATGCCAGAAAGTCCAAAACGCTCCACCACAGGCCCCGCTACACCCATGGGAGTGGCCCTCATCTCCATGGCAACGGGTACACATTGATTTTGCTGGTCCATTTATGGACACAATGTTTTTAATCGCCGTGGATGCACATTTGAAATGGCCAGAGGTCATCAAAATGTCCTCCACCACCACGGAGAAAACTATTGCAGTCCTACGGACCATCTTCGCCAGGAATGGCTTGCCAGAACAGATTTGCTCCGACAATGGACCACAGTTTGTGTCCGAGGATTTCCGGAGGTTTTTGAGGAATAATGGGGTAAAGCATTACACATCCGCCCCATATGATCCAGCCACAAATGGATTGGCTGAGAGGTTTGTTAAAACCTTTAAAAAAGCAATAAAGGCGATGTATAACGACAACATACCACTGCAACACAAGGTGGATAATTTCTTGTTTGCTTACCGGAATGCGACACATGCAGTCACCAACCAAGCTCCAGCCATGATGTTCTTTAACCGAAGGTTAAGATGTCGCCTGGATTTGCTCAAACCAAACATAAGAGATGTTGAGAATAAGCAATTCCAGCACATCAATGAGAAGCCAACCAGGAGCTTCAAGATAGGGCAACCAGTCTTGGCCCGCGACTACCGAACAGAAAAATGGCAGCCAGGAACGATATACACACAGCAGGGACCACTAATGTACACAGTGGACGTTGGAGAGAGCATCGTGAGACGCCATGCTGACCAGATTCTAGAGTCACAGGAACAAGTCAAACCCATGCCACGATCATACGCACCTGGTGATGAACCCGAAGTACAGATTGTGTCTACCTCAGAATCAGTGGTATTGGAAGCTGACGGAGCAACCAATGACAATGAGCCAGAATCGACTCCGCCGCAAGAACAGGATACTCGAGAAAGGCGCTATCCAGACAGGATCAGGAAGCCTCCTCAAAGACTGAATTTATAAATGATTACTTTCAGCTGATGTATATAGTACAAAGAAAATTGTAATTGTAATTAGTTATTATTTAATTGTTAAATGAATGTTATGTACTGTTTATCTAAAAGGGGAGGAATTGTAATGTATGTACCTTTAAGAGAGGAACTATCTTTTACAGCCCCTGTATACTGCAGTACCAGTAGTGACCACACCTGTATATAACACCGTGTAGTAATTTGTACAGTTAGTTCCAGCATCCCCTCTGTTCAGTAAACACCTGTTATTACCGTTCTCCTGCAGTCCGTGTGTTATTTATACGCGGACACTACAGTATGGGTGTCGGCCAAGGACGAGATTGGGATTGTGACGCCCCGCTATGTTTACGACGTGTGATTTAGGATTTATCAACTGAGGAGATAACATACGGCATAAAAACAGAAAATGCTGGAAATACTCAGCAGGTCAGGCAGCATCTGTGGAGAGAGAAACAGAGTTAACGTTTCAGGTCGATGACCCTTCGTTCTGATGAAGGGTCATCGACCTGAAACGTTAACTCTGTTTCTCTCTCCACAGATGCTGCCTGACCTGCTGAGTATTTCCAGCATTTTCTGTTTTTATTTCAGATTTCCAGCATCCGCAGTATTTCGCTTTAGGTAACATACAGCACTTTGTAAAGATCAGGATCACAAAATTCAAACAGGACAAAACAACAAATAAGGAATACAAACACAATAGATCGCCTGGGCTCCATGGGCTGCATTTGCACGCTCTCTCTCCCCCACCTGCTATAGTTTGCTATCCCTGCATTACACAACATTACAACATTAATAAAACCTCCTGCTTAACTACTCTGTGATTCAAATGGATTCAAAATGCCTTTTCTGACAACCCCCCAGGATTCAAATCTCAACCTTTCAGCTGCATCTTCACTGCCCAGTGAATCAAATGTGATTTCTGTTTTCGTTTGCCCTTCAGCTCTTTCACATGTTCAGTGTTCTTTCGGAATTGACTTTGATTTGCACTGATTCTCCATTGGCCTATAAACAAAGATATCTGCCTTGGATATTCATTGTTTCATTCGCAATTTGAACCAAACCATCACAAGCATGGAAAAAAACACATTTTATATTCTCTTTGTTGTGGAGTATTTATTCAACACTCGACACAAGTCGGTCAGGTACAAATCAAAAGTCTTTATTGCACCGGTGGGGAGACAATCTTTTACTGGCACACCAGCAGACTTCTCTGAAATTATACAATAAGCGTTACATATTTATGCATTCAAAAGTCGTGGTAACCTCGTGCATATTTCGTTACACTGTTTTAATTGGCTTAAAGCCCGCGTGCACAGTTGCTGTTTGGCTAATTCCCTATCTCGCGTCACACTATCTTTCGCCCATATTCTATTGTCACATGATCTTTATCATCTCACCTGTTGTTATATTTTGTAACCTTTAGTAAAACCACATGTCTGCATTTCAGTCTTGCTGTGCCCCGTGTGGTTTCACTTCCATAGTTTGTGGTTGGTGTTTCTGAGCTCACTTCATCTAATCTTGCAAAAACCGTATCTAGTGTGCAAGCTGCATTGTTAACCCCTTAATTCCTGAAGGGCGCCGCTGCTCCACTTCACTTTTACATAGAAACAACAGCGCAGAAACAGGCCGTTCGGCCCAACTGGTCTATGTCAGCGCTTCTGCTCCACAAGAGCCTCCTCCCACACCACTTCATCTCACCATATCACCATGACCTTCTATTCCTTTCTCCCTCATGTACTTAACTAGCTTCCCCTTAAATGCGTCTATACAGTTCATCTCAACCACTCCCTGTTGTTGCGTCCGTGTATAATAAGACACAGACTGCGGAGAACGGTACAACAGGTGTTTACTCAATGTGGCTCACACTGCAACTGATCTGTAGAGATTACTACTCAGTGCTATATACAGGTGTGGTCACTGCCGGTACTGCAGTATACATGAGCTGTAAAACATAGTTCCCCCCTTAAAAGGTATATACATTACAATTCCTCCCCTTTTAGACTAACAGTACCATAACACTCATTTAACAATTAAATATCAAACTAATTACAATTAACACTTTTAACATGCAACATTAGCTGAAAATAGTCTATTTATATATTCAGTCTTTGGGGAGGCTTCCTGATCCTTTCTGGATAGCGCCTTTCCCGAGTGTCTTGCTCTTGGTGCGGAGGCAATTCTGGCCCCCTGTCGTCGGTTGGTTCATCAGCTTCCGATGCTACTGTTTCTGGGGTAGATGCGACCTGTACGTCGGGTTCATCACCAGGTACGTATGGGCGAGGCATGGGGTTGACTTGTTCCTGTGACTCTAGGATCTGGTCAGCATGGCGTCTCACGATGCTCTCCCCAACGTCCACTGTGTACATTAGTGGGCCCTGCCGTGTGCATATCGTTCCTGGCTGCCATTTTTCTGTTCGGTAGTCGCGGGCCAAGACTGGTTGCCCTACATTGAAGCTCCTTGTTGGCTTCTCATGGATGTGCTGGAATTGCTTACTCTCAACATCTCTTCGTACGTTTGGTCTGAGCAAATCCAGGCGAGATCTTAACCTTCGGTTAAAGAACATCATGGCTGGGGCCTGGTTGGTGACTGCATGTGTCGCATTCCGGTAGGCGAACAGGAAATTGTCCACCTTGTGCTGCAGCGGAATGTTGTCATTGTACATAGCCTTTATTGCCTTCTTAAAGGTTTGTACGAACCTCTCAGCCAATCCATTTCTGGCTGGATGATACGGGGCGGATGTGTAATGCCTTACCCCATTCTTTTTCAAGAACCTCTGGAACTCTTCGGACACAAACTGTGGTCCGTTGTCGGAGCAAATCTGTTCTGGCAAGCCATTCCAGGCAAAAATGGTCCATAGGACTGCAATAGTTTTCTCCGTGGTGGTGGAGGACATTTTGATGACCTCAGGCCATTTCGAGTGCGCATCCACGGCTATTAAAAACATTGAGTCCATGAATGGACCAGCAAAATCAATATGCACCCATTGCCATGGAGATGAGGGCCACTCCCATGGGTGTAGAGGGGCCTGTTGTGGTGCATTTTGGACTTTCTGGCATCCTGAGCAGCTCTTGGTCAGGTCCTCAATTTGTTTATCGATTCCCGGCCACCACACATAAGCCCTGGCTAGGCTTTTCATTTTTACCCCTCCCAGATGACCCTCATGAAGCTCATTGAGCACTCTATCTCTTAACTTGGGTGGAATTACCACTCGGGATCCACACATCAAGGTCCCCCGGCACACTGACTGCTGTTCTCTCCTTGTCGAGAATGCTGGCAATAGTGAGTCGCCATGTGCTGGCCATCCCTTCACCATCAAATCATATACCCGAGACAGTGTCGGGTCATTTTGGCTTTCCTTTTCGATACAAGCGTTAGTTACCGGTAGGTATTCAACTATAGTCGAATGGAATATTTCAACAGGATCCACTGCTGGTGCTTCCTCCGCAGTCGGCAGTGGCAGGTGTGATAGCCCATCAGCATTTCCATGCTGTTTCGTGCCCTTATATTCAATCTCACAGTGGTGCGCCCCTAGAAAAAGTGACCATCTTTGTAGTCGTTGCGCAGTCATCACCGGAACGCCCTTCTTCGGATTAAAAATGGAGACAAGAGGCTGGTGATCAGTCAGCAAGGTGAATTTCTGACCGTGCAGATAGTGATTGAACTTTTTCACTCCCCACACTAGGCTGAGGGCCTCCCTGTCAATCTGGGCGTAGTTACGCTCGGCTGAGGTTAGTGATCGTGGCGCAAAGGCTATTGGCCTCTCTGAGCCGTCCGAGAATTTGTGCGACAGCACCGCTCCAATGCCGTAGGGTGACGCATCACATGCCAACCGAATTGGTAATGCCGGGTTGTAATGGACCAATATCTCTTTCGATGTGATTAGTGTTTTGCTCTTATGGAAAGCTCATCTACATTCGTCACTCCACTTCCATGGCACCCCAGTTTGCAGTAGGGTGTTCAGTGGGTGTAGTATTGTAGACAAATTTGGCAAGAACTTATGGTAGTAGTTTACCAGCCCGAGGAACGACCTCAGTTGTGACACATTTTCCGGTGCTGGAGCCTTGACTACTGCCTCAATCTTCTCTGGGGACTTATGTAACCCCTCTTTATCGATAACGTGGCCACAATACGAGATCTGTTTTCTAAAAAACTCGCATTTGGGCGGTTAGCTCGGAGCCCATATTCCTGCAATCTAGTGAGCACCTGCTCCAGGTTGGCAAAGTGATCACTGTCATTTTCGCCCGTGACCAGGATGCCGTCCAAATAACACTGGGTCCCTGGGATCCCTTGCAGGACTTGTTCCATTGCCCTCTGCCAAATAGCCAGAGCTGATGCTATTCCGAATATCAGCTGGTTGTATTGGTAGAGACATTTATGGGTGTTGATTGTGAGGTATTTTTTTTGATGCTTCTTCTACCTCCATTTGCAGATACGCCTGGGCCAGATCAGTTTCCCTCCAGATAGCGAGGCGAAAATATCTTCAATCCGCGGAAGTGGATATTGTACGGTGTGAAGGACCGGTTTCACTGTTACCTTAAAGTCCCCACAGATGCGAACCTTCCTTGGTTCCCCAGGCGTGCTGCTCAACGACTTTTTCACCACAGGGACGATGGGTGTAGCCCACTTGCTCCAGTCTACCTTGGACAGTACACCTGAACATTCCAGACTCTCCAGCTCTGCTTCGACGGCTGGGCAGATCGCATAAGGTACCGGTCCGGCCGTAAAAAATTTTGGGCTTGCATTTTCTTCAATTTTAATCGTTGCTGTCATGCCTTTTAGTGTTCCGAGTCCTTGCTGGAACACTTCTTTCGCGTCAGTTAGGATCTTTGACAGTCGCCCAGGTGTCAGCCACAGTCAGTGCCTGTATGGAATGCCAATCCAGTTGTATTTTCCGGATCCATTCACGTCCCAGTAATGGTGGTCCTCCATCTTGCAATACATACAGGTCTAGTTTTGGTGTTTCCTTACCGTTATATATAACGGTCACCCTTATTTTTCCTTTGGGGTAGACTTTTTGCCCCGTGTACATCTTCACATTAATTTTTGTGTCTCTCAAGGGTATGTGTGAGAATAGCCGCTCGTAGTCCCGTCAGTTTATGACTGTTAGGGCTGATCCTGTGTCCAATTCCATCTTTACCTGGACTCCTGCTATCTTGAGAGTGACCCAAATGGTTCGGTGATCCTCCGTTTTGATCACATTATGTAGTTTCAGACAACACAGTTCCCTGCTTTCGGAGTCATTATCACTCTTTTGTTCCTCTGAACTATTCTCCGTCATCTTATGTACCTTCTTGTACTTTCCTTTGGTAGGTTTCTTATTGCTGGTTTTCTTTCCCGACCTGCAGACTCGTGCTATGTGTCCTACTTTTCCACACTGTCTGCACACTTTGTCTTTGAACCAGCAATCATTCTGGTCGTGTGTTGTTCTGCCGCAGCGATAGCACTTCTCTGTTCCATATGACATTTTGTTTGTGCCATATTCTTGCGGTCTCTGTTGTATCTCTGCAGCGCCCCGTGCTGCTGCTTCATATGATACCGCAATGCTGAAAGCCTTTTCCAGCGTAAGGTCCTTTTCAGATAAAAGCCATTTCTGGGTTCCTTCACTTTGAAGTCCACACACAAACTTGTCCCTTAAGGTATCTGCCAGTCCCGCTCCAAACTGGCAGTGTTTTGATAGTTTGCACCGTCCTGTTAAATAATCAGCATTGCTTTCATCCTTATGCTGGTTCCGTTTGTGAAACTTGAATCTTTCTGCTATCAGCAGTGATGTGGGGTTTAAATGTTCCTTTAGTATCGTTACTATGTCTTCAAAACTCTTTTCCATTGGCTTCGTTGGGGTTACTAGATTTCGTAATAAACCATACGTCTTTGCATCCATTAAATTTAACAATATCGATGCTTTCTTGTCATCTGACACCTCATTTGCCTTGCAGTATACCTCTATTCGTTCGACATATGTAGTCCAATCTTCGACTTCATTGTCAAATGCAGTGATACTGCCATGCTTCGACATTTTGGGTGTGGTTTAAAATGGCGTCTCCCAATGGCTTAAAATGGCGTCTCCCGCGCTTTCCTTCCTCCCCCGTTGCTGCCAACGCCGCTCCCGGCGGTTATCGTGGCAATGGCAGCGCCCTGTAGGTTTCGCGCGCTTCTCCTGCGCTGCTGCCAACGCCGTTCTCGGCGGTCCTCATGGCAATGGCGGCGCCTCGCGGGTATCTGTGCGTCTCTCTCTCCCTCTCTCCGACGCTGCTCGGCCCCTGAACACCGGCTGCGCCCTGTGCGCTCTGCCCTCTCTCTCCCCCGTCAACGCTGCTCGGCCCTTTGCTGTGCCGCTCAGTCGGGCTCTAGCCCGCCGCTGTCTGGGAAGGGTCTGCGCACTACCTGTTGCCAGCCCGTTTCGCTGGACCACCTCGACTGGAAAGCCAAGCCTGGCTCTCGACAGCCTCCCCCGCAATTCTCGAGTCTCTGCTGGATGACTGGGCGGTTGCCCGTGGTCGACGCCCGAGTCTCTGGCCTTGACCTCCAATCCACTGATCTCCAGGAACGAATCCCCGGGAGGTGATGCAGAGTTGCAGGTAGGTTCG
Organism: Somniosus microcephalus; assembly: GCF_052327205.1. Taxonomy (NCBI): domain Eukaryota; kingdom Metazoa; phylum Chordata; class Chondrichthyes; order Squaliformes; family Somniosidae; genus Somniosus; species Somniosus microcephalus. The sequence goes on from NC_141005.1 coordinate 58,712,883, forward strand.
AACCTGCCTCGTCGCCAATGTTGCGTCCGTGTCTAATAAGACACAGACTGCGGAGAACGGTACAACAGGTGTTTACTCAATGTGGCTCACACTGCAACTGATCTGTACAGATTACTACTCAGTGCTATATACAGGTGTGGTCACTGCCAGTACTGCAGTATACATGAGCTGTAAAACATAGTTCCCCCCTTAAAGGTATATACATTACACCTGTGGTAGCAAGTTCCACATTCTAACCGCTCTCTAGGTAAAGAAGTTTCTTCTGAATTCATTATTAGATTTATTAATAACCATCTTATATTATTGCTCCTAGTTTTGGGCTCGCCCACAAATGGAAACATCTTCTCTACAGTCTACACTATCAAACCCCTTCATAATTTAGAATATATATATTTTAAAGTGATTGATGATGGAGCCTCCCATTGTTATGGGTGCACTGATAAGAGATGAGACCATTCCTGGGTGCACATATAAGGCTGAACATATCGCACTGAAAGCCAGATGAAGCAGATAGAGAAGTTGCCTCGCGTGCCAGATGCTTGGCAGCCAGATCTCGCAACCGCGTAGTCTCAAATTAATTCAAACCAACCCAGCACACGTCCTACCATCGCAGTCCATCGGTAGCGGTGCCTTCCCAAGGTGTTGGGGTTAATAGTGCAAGATTTCACAGTGGCCTTTAGCGGGTCTTTTAAAGGGTTTCATCTGCCCGCCTCTTATGATTATCCGGACCGCAGCTCACCGTAGAAGGTGGCTTTGGGAGTTCTATAATCAGGCATGCGAACATGGCCACAAATGGGTCTTGTTGATCGTGGCCTCAATTTCAGTTATATTGCAGCACTTGAGGACATCGGTGTTAGGCACCTTGCCCTGCCATTTGATGCCAGTGATATGCCGTGGACAGCACAGGTGGAAATGGTCAAGTTGCTTCATGTGACTGCGGTAGCAGTCCCACAATTCCAATTCATATAGTAGGGCGGTGAGGACAACAGCTTGGTATATACTGACTTTTGTTGGCAGACTAACCCCTCATTGCTGCCAGAGTCTCTGCTCCAGTTTGCCAAAGGTGGTGCTGGCCCTGCCAATCCAGCCAGCGCCACCATCAATTGTGGCATTCTGCAAGAGAACACTGCCGAGGTAGCAGAACTTGTCCATGACCTTAAGTGGTACATTATTGATGGTAACCACAGGATGACCAGGTATGAGCTGGACCATGACTTCAGTCCTTTAGAAATGGATTGCAAGACTAAAACTCTGTACTGTCCAAGCAGTTGGATAGAAACTGGATGTGGCCGAGGGTGTGGGGAGTGACGTGCGGTCATCGGCAAAGAGCATGTCGGGAACGGTGACTGCATTACCACCTCTCTCTCCTCCTTAAAACCTACGTCTTTGACCAAGCTTTTGGTCACCTGTCAAGTTTTGTTTGCTAACCCTCATGTGTAGCACCATGGGATGTTGTACTACGGTAGAGGTGCTATAGAAGTGCAAGTTGTTGTTGTTTTATCTCACAGCTGACGAAGGTTGAAGATGCTGCTGTCTGTGTGGTATTGAATATCGATTCTCCCGACACAGTTCTTGGACACCAAGTAATAACACAGCAAACAATAAGCTGAACAGGATTGGGGCAAAAGGATACCCTGGCAGATCTGTGAACATAGTCCGGCAATTACACGTTGGTATGATGACCCGAGTAATAGATCTGTGAGTAAATACATCACCCAATGCCACACAGTGCAGGGAGATCCCAGGTTTGGTCCAGTCTCTGCTGAGGTAGCAGTCAGGTGGCAGTGGGGTGTGAGGCCGGGTGTGTGAGGCCGGGGGTGGGGGTGGGTGCTGCATCTGGCCTCAGGGTGAGGGAGGTGAAAAATAAGCCAGAGTTCCCACTCTTCATTGCAATCCAACTGTATGTGGAAATGCCTGGGTGTGACACCCCCACTGATCCAACAGTGTACTAGTTCCCACTGTCCGGGGTCACACCCGGCTTGTGTGAGGTAGCAGAAGTGTCCAAGAATCATGTTACCCAGCACCTTCAGGAAAGAAAAGGGGACGGGGCGGACAGAAAGTTTAAGTTTATAGCAATACTTCATACATACCTTATAGCGGCCCAGTGCCTGATGATGTCCACAGGACTAACATGTCAACAAGACCTCAGTAGGGCAGTGAGGGACACAAATATGCCAATATATGCTAATTGAATTTTCTTTTCAGTTTTCTTGAGATATTATATCATAACATCATATTTCAATGATGTATAATATCGTAATAATGTTTAAGCTCTGCGTCAGAAGGTTGTGGGTTCAAGTCCCGCTCCAGGAACTTGAGCACAGAAATCTAGGCTCACACTCGAGTGCAGTGCTGAGGGAGTGCTGCACTGTCAGAGGTGCCGTCTTTCAGATGAGACGTTAAACCGAGGCCCCATCTGCTCTCTCAGGTGGACGTAAAAGATCCCAAGGCACCATTTCGAAGAAGAGCAGGGGAGTTATCCCCGGTGTCCTGACCAATATCTATCCCTCAACCAACATAACAAAAACAGATTATCTGGTCATTATCACATTGCTGTTTGTGGGAGCTTGCTGTGCGCAAATTGGCTGCCGCGTTCCCCACATTACAACAGTGAGTACACTTCAAAAGTACTTCATTGGCTGTAAAGCACTTTGAGACGTCCGGTGGCCATGAAAGGCGCTATATAAATGCAAGTCTTTCTTTAAGATATTATATATTAAACAATAATAAATAATTATACAACATAATTATTTAGTTATAAATTATATAATTTACTTGATCACAAACCAGCAGATAGGCAAAGAACCTGGGTACGGTCACTCTGCCGAGAGAGTTCCTCTTGCTTTCAGCAGCAGATTCAGCAGTGAGGTCTCTTTCACTTATATTTGTCCTTTCTTTTATAACGATTTCCTTCAATTAACTTTTCCTTTGCTCTTTTTACCTTCACATAATGTTCACAAAAGAACACGTGGCATCTTATACAATTAATTGCACAACTGGGGGAAAAAATGCAACCACTTGAAAAGACGCCTGTTGAAGTTACCGTGACGGGACACTGGGAGCGTCCAATGTTGGTGCAAGTATTAGTCCCCGCCTGCAGAGGGCGCTCCAGTGATTAACAACCATTTATATTCAGTTTTATCTCTTCCTCTTTTCAATTTGATTATTGCCTTCCTTTCTCCCTTCCTCGCTGTCCTTTAACTTGCTTGTTTTTTCCAGTACAGTGTTACCGTCTCCAGCATGGCCGGAAGGTGGTCTTCATAGACAGGTGGTCCATTAGGAGAGATTCAACTGTTTGTCATTAACATTGCTGCTGCTGTCACTGAAGGGGCTCTGTGAGTGATGTCTTCACATGGGGAACCTTTACCTGTAACATGCAAGTGCACGGTAGGTCAGTCACCTCCTGAAAGACATGGAAACCACGGTGAAGGGCTGAGGTAACACTGAGAGAATAAGTAGGTGAATAGAATCTTACAACACAGAAGGAGGCCATTCAGCCCATCCTGTGCCGGCTCTTTGTAAGAGCTGTCCAATTAGTCCCAATACCCCCGCTCTTTCCCCATAGCCCTGCAAATTTCTCCTTTTCAAGTATTTATTCCAATTCCCTTTTGAAAGTTACTATTGAATCTGCTCCCACCACCCTTTCAGGCAGCGCATTCCAGATCACAACAACGCACTGCATAAAAAAAAAAAATTCTCTCTCCAAACAAAATAGTTTTAAGGGCTTGGAAAGAAAAAGATGCCCCTGCAATAGTAATATTGATAACATAAAGCGAGGCAAGAAAGATTGAGATAATGAGAGTTTGGAGATTCAAGGAAAGAGAGAGACTGCCTATCAGCAAACAGGCATTTTCTTATCTGCTGTTCAAGAGTGCACGCGGGAGGATAGAAGAGCCTCCTCATATAAGGGAGCAATGTTCCAGCCTGGGAAGGACTTGTATGCTTTCTAGAGAATTAAGAGTTGTTGAGAAATGAAGTTTTTGGCACAAAAGAGGAAACGGAGCTTCTTGGGAGGCAGGTTTAGACAGCTCTCCTCCTTGGGAAGACGCCCTCTGTCACCTGGTTAAAGGCCATATGGGCTGCAAACTGACCGACGTTACAGAAGCCTCTTGTTGCAGCCTGCAATGAGGCTGTGGCAGAGGCCGACCGTAACCTTTACAGCCACAGGCAGTGCTGTGTGTGCCCTGGTGCCTGGCTCCAATTCCTGCTGTAACAGGTGACTGTCTCCACACTGAGGGACAGTCTCCTCACACACTGCCTCTCTGTCATGTTGAGGTAGGACACCCTGTTGTGAAACACCCACAAACTGTAAGTCCTCCTTCGCCGCCTCCTTTGACCCTCTGCTGGTCTGTGCTGCCGTGCTTGTTGCTGCTGTTGCACCTGGTGTGGCAGCACCAATGGTGGTCCCAGCAACATTCCCATCTTTCCCAGTCCTCCTGCAGCCAGTGAAGTGAGAGAGTGCGGCTGCAGCCAAAAGTCAGCTCTCCCAACAGCTATATAGTATTAAAAACTTTCCAAACTCAGTTAAAGCAGCTAAAAATGGCTCCAAAATTCCCCAGTAGCCAGGGACTTAGCTTAGCTTGTGGGTGTTTCGCAACAGGATGCCTTACCTCAACACGACAGAGGAGCAGTGTGGAGGCGGTGCTTCAGCATGTCGTATTTGACCCCGAGATGAGTGCCGACCACATATCACCACGACCATCTACGTCCACCTCTGTAACATCGCCAGACTCCAACCCTGCCTCAGCTCATCAGCTACTGAAACCCTCATCCATGCCTTTGATACCTCTAGACTTGATTATTCCAATGCTCTCCTGGCCGACCTCCCATCTTCCACCCTCCATAAACTTGAGCTCATTCAAAACTCGGCTGCCGTGTCCTAACTCGCACCAAGTTCCATTCACCCATCTCCCCTGTGCTCGCTGACCTACATTGGCTTCCGGTCTGGCAACACCTCAGTTTTAAAATTCTCATCCTTGGTTTCAAATGCCTCCATAGTCTCACCTCTATCTCTGTAACCTCCTCCAGGTCTATAATGCTCCAAGAACTCTGCGCTCCTCCAACTCTGGTCTCTTGTGCATCCCCGATTTTAAGTGCTCCACATTTGCAGCCGTGCTTTCAGCTGCCTTGGCCCGAAACTCTGGAATTCCCTCCCTAAACCTCTCCACCGCTCTCTCCTCCTTTAAGACACTCCTTAAAACCTACCTCTTCGACCAAGCTTTTGGTCACCTGTCCTAATTTCTCCTTATGTGGCTCGGTGTCAAATTTTGTTTGATAACGCTCCTGTGAAGCACTTTGGGACATTTTACTAGGTTAAAGGCGCTATATAAATGCAAGTTGTTGTTGTTGAGGTGGGGATCCCTTTAAATATCACAGCTTCAGTCTGCTTCCTGAAGGTTCCCGCGATGTTCTTCTGGGCGGGTTTAAAAATGATCGAGTCAAACGCTCTCAGGTGCTAATTTCCCCAAATGGTCCTAATATAAGCGCAGGACCCCGATTGAAATATTTTAGTGAGCTCACATTCATTTCAGACAGCTGCCAGGGACGCCTAAGAAGTGCTTTAACCAGTATGGTGGCCACCGCATTTCATGCGTACTTCCGGCACGGGTGGTACGTGAAACGCCTGTTTAGCGCTTGAAAACTGGGTGAAACAATCGAATCTGTAGCCCAATAAAATGGCAACTTGTTTCGAAGCACATGATAGCAGACCCTGTCCATTGGCAATAACAAACTTTCACCAAATGTCGGACAGCAGAGTTCCAGAGGTGTGTAACAAACAGCAAGATCATCAGCAGAACGATCATGACTGACGACCATGACTTACATTCATTTCAGTCTGATAGCAAAATACTGCAGCTGTTGGAAATCCGAAATAACAACAGAAAATGCTGGAAAAACTCAGGTCAGGCAACATCCGTGGAGAGAAATTTGAGTTGACGTTTCGGGTCGAACCCTTCTTCAAAACTGGAAAGAAAAGAAAATAGATCGAGGGCAGGGCTGCGATCGGGCAAAAGAAGTGAAAGAGACAAAAGAAGTGGAAGAGACAATAAAAGGTGTTCGAAGCCAGACGAGATGGTAATAGGCTGAGATTAGGTGTGAAGTGTAACTGGCAGGGCAAGAGATAGCTGCCAGGTGGGAGAGCGAAACAAAAGGAAAGGGGGGGGGGGAAAGGAGTGGAAAAATTACAGGTAAAAAATTAATGGGGGCCGAGGTTATGATCTGAAATTGTTGAACTCGATATTGAGTCCGGAAGGCTGCAAAGTGCCTAATCGGAAGATGAGGTGCTGTTCCTCGAGTTTACGTTGAGCTTCCGTGGAACAATACAAGAGGCCAAGGACGGTGAGGTCCGAGTGGGAATGGAGCGGTGAATTAAAATGACAGGCGACCGGATGCTCAGGGTCACCCTTACGGACTGAATGGAGGTGTTCCGCAAAGCGGTCACCCAATCTGCGTTTGGTCTCCCCAATGTAGAGGAGACCACATCGTGAGCAGCGAATACAGTATACTAGATTGCGAGAAGTACAAGTAAATCGCTGTTTCACCTGGAAGGGGTGTTTGGGGCCCTGGACAGTGGGGAGGTATAGGGGCAGGTGTTACATCTCCTGCGCTTACACAGGAAGGTGCCAGGCGAAGGGGAAGGGCTGTTGAGGGTGATAGAGGAGTGGATTAGGGTGTCTCGGAGAGAGCGGTCCCTGCGGAATGCTGAAAGGGGAGGGGAGAGGAAGATACGTTTGGTGGTGGGATCACTTTGGAGGTAGCGGAAATGCTGGAGGATGATCCGTTGAATGTGGAGGCTGGTGGGGTGAAAGGTGAGGACAAGGGGAACCCTATCGTGGTTCCGGGAGGGAGGGGCAGGGGTGAGAGCAGAAGTGCAGGAAATAGAACGGACACGGTCAAGGGCCGTGTCAACCACGGTAGAGGGGAATCCTCGGTTGTGGAAAAAGGAGGACATGTCGGAAGCACTGGTGTGGAAGGTGGCGTCGTCGGAGCCGGACAGAGAAACTGGGAGAATGGAATAGAGTCCTTACAGGAGGCGGGGTGGGAGGAAGTGTAGTCCAGGTAGCTGTGGGAGTCAGTGGGCTTGTAGTGAATATTGGTCGATAACCTATCCCCAGAGATGGAGACGGAGAAGTCGAGGAAGGGAAGAGTCAGAGATGGACCATGTGAAGGTGAGGGAAGGGTGGAAATTGGAGGCAAAGTGAATGAAATTGTCTAGTTCGGGGCGAGAGCAGGAAACGGCACCGATACAGTCATCAATGTATCGGAAAAAGAGGTGAGGGAGGGGACCCGAGTAGGACTGGAACAAAGATTGTTCCACATAGCCCATGAAAAGGCAGGCATAGCTAGGACCCATGCGGGTACCCATGGCAACACCTTTGATTTGGAGGAAATGAGTGGAGTTAAAGGAGAAGTTGTTCAATGTGAGGACAAGTTCAGCCAGGCGGAGGAGGGTGGTGGTGGATGGGGACTGGTCGGGCCTCTGTTCAAGGAAGAAGTGGAGCGCCCTCAGGCCATCCTGGTGGGGGATGGAGATGTAGAGGGATTGTACGTCCATGGTGAAAAGGAAGCGGTTGGGGCCAGGAAACTGGAAACTGTTAAAGTGGCGGAGGGCATCCGAAGAGTTGCGGATGTAGGTGGGAAGAGACTGGACAAGGGGAGAAAAGATAGAGTCAAGATAGGAAGAGATAAGTTCCGTGGGGCAAGAACAGGCTGAAACGATGGGTCTACCAGGGCAGTCCTGTTTGTGAATCTTGGGAAGGAGGTAGAAGCGGGCTGTGCGGGGTTGGGGAACTATGAGGTTGGTGGCAGCCGGGGGAAGATCTCCAGAGGAGATGAGGTCAGTGACAGTCTTGGAAACGGTGGTTTGTTGTTCGGTGGTGGGGTCATGGTCCAGGTGGAGGTAGGAGGGGGTGTCGGAGAGTTGGCGTTCAGCTTCCACTAGGTAGAGGTCAGTTCGCCAAACAACAACAGCACCACCCTTGTCAGCGGGTTTAATGACAATGTCAGGGTTGGATCTAAGAGAATGGAGTGCTGCAAGTTCAGAGGGAGGTGGGTTGGAGTGAGTGAGGGGAGCAGAGAAATGGAGACGGCCGATGTCACGGCGGCAGTTAGCGATGAAAAGATCTAGAGAGGGTAAGAGGCCAGGGGGAGGGGTCCAGGTAGAACGGGAATTCTGCAAGCGGGAGAAAGGGTCAGTTGTGCGGGGGGAAGACTCCTGGCCAAAGAAGTGGGCACGGAGACGAAGGCGGCGGAAAAAGAGCTCAACATCATGCCGAGCTCAAAATTCATTGAGGTGGGGGCGTAAGGGGATGAAGCTCAGGCCTTTGCTGAGGACTGATCGTTCGGGGTCAGAGAGTGGAAGGTCAGAGGGGATAGTGAAAACACGGCAGGGGGTGAGATTGGGAGAAGGGGGGTCAGAGGAAAGTGAAGGGGAAGAAGGTTCCGGAGGGGTGTTGGTATCCAAGAGTTGATGAAGCTTGTGATCCTTGACATCGGAGAGGAAGAAAAATAGTTTTTTGTTGAAGCGTTGGATGAGTCGAAGGATGAAATGGAACTGTGGACCCGGACAGCTTTGAGATAGAGTGCGTCGGTGCTGCTGAAGAGAGAGGTCGAGAGTGTTCATGTGGCGCTGCATGGCGTTGAGCGTGGATCTCAGGATGCGGCGAGAGCAGTAGTTCGAGGAACGATGAATATCTTGGAGATATTTGTAATCCTGGGTGGATCCGAAGCACGAAGGGTGGAAGTTTAGTTGGAATCCACGTGGAATAAGTCAGAACCGGAGACAGTTGCTGAGGAAAATGATGTGGCTGTGAAACCGAGTCTTGGCAGATACCTGATCAAACACGAGAAGGGAAACTGAAAGTAATGAAGATGAACAAGGTTGAAGAGCCAAATGGAGATCCCGTCGAAGAGAAGAGCAGAACTTCTTCAAGGTAGGCATTCCTAGAAGAGGTGTGGCAGTGAACCAAACACTAGTATGATAGCAAAATACTGCAGATGTTGGAAATCCGAAATAACAACAGAAAATGCTGGAATAACTCAGCAGGTCAGGCAACATCCGTGGAGAGAAATTTGAGTTGACGTTTCGGGTCGAACCCTTCTTCAACATCCGTGGAGAGAAATTTGAGTTGACATTTCGGGTCGAACGCTTCTTCCACATTCAGGGGCTGACTGACCTACTGAGCAACTCGGGGACTTTCTACTTTTATTTCCGATTTCCGTCACTCATGGCTTTTCTACATTTTATTTTCTTTTTATTGGTTCTTTATTCCTCTCTTTTTATTTCAAGCTCTTTTTACCAACATCTTTCTCTCTTGACTCGCCCTCTACTGAAAGCTGCTACGAGAAATCCCTACGCTACTGAGAGTTTACAGCGTACTGTTACATCAGGAAAACGATTAGAAAGGTGCGACCTTAGAACGTCCCAAAGCGCTTTACAGCCAATGAAGTACTCTTTGAAGTGTAGTCACTTTTTTAATGTGGAAACGCGGCAGCCAATTTGCGCACAGCAAGCTCCCACAAACAGCGATGCGATGGCGACCGGATAATCTGTTTTAGTGATGTCGGTTGAGGGATAAATCTTCTTAGGCAGTCCCTCGGAGCCGAGGATGGCTTGTTTCCACATTAAAAATGAGTTCTCAGGTGACTGCTGAGTCCAATGCGGGATCTACAGTCTCTGTCACAGGTGGGGCAGACAGTGGTTGAAGGGGTGGGTGGGTGGGGTGCTTGGGTTGACGTGCACTCCTTGCGCTGCCTGCGGTTGGCTTCCGCTTGTTCCCGGCGAAGAGACTCGAGGTGTTCGGCACCTTCCCGGATGCTTCTCCTCCACTTTGTGCAGTCTTGGGCCAGGGATTCCCAGGTGTCGGTGGGGATGTTACACTTTTTCAAGGAGGCTTTGAGGGTGTCCTTGAAGCATTTCCTCTGCCCACCTGGGGCGCTCTTGCCATGCCGGAGCTCCAAGTAGAGCGCTTATTTTGGGAGTCTCGTATCGGGCATGCGGACAATGTGACCCGTCCATCGGAGCTGATTGAGCGCGGCCAAAGCTTCGATGCTGGGGATGTTGGCCTGAGCAAGAACACTGACGTTGGTGCGCCTAACCTGCCAATGGATTTGCAGGATCTTGCAGAGGTACCTCTCCAGTGCTTAATTTCTCTCCAGGGATAAATATTGGCCAGGACACTAGGGAGATCTACCCTGCTCTTCTTCGAAATAGTGCCATGGGATCTTTTACATCCATCTGAGAGAGCACATGGGGCCTCGGTTTAACGCACCATCTGAAAGACAGCACTCTTGTACGTTGCTCAGTCCTAACTCCAAACCACATTTATATGGAAAGTATAATATTGATTTAAATTAAAGACAATGTAATTTAGCTAGTTATAAACACAAGTAGCAAACAAGTACACTGAAATAATCAACTAAATCAACCTGCACTATTTAATATAAGGTGGCTCATCCAAATCAATATATCTGATTATATTTGCTGGGCTGTGCAGTTATATAGACTCGGATTGCAGGTGCATGTGCAATAAGTGAAGCCTTGTGCTTGAATCGCTGCCCGTGTTCTGTTTATCTTGCAATGTATTCTGAGTTATCGGGGCAGCGGCGTTTCTTTAATTTATTTGTATTGAGGGCTGGGAATTTCCTCGGAGCTGGCACCGATCTGCCCGCCATAACTTCGCCGCGGTGCGGGTCCTGCCGATGGCGTAATCGGGGTCTCCGCCACACGCCGAATCACCCACCATCAACATCCTGGGGGTCACCATTGACCAGACACTTAACTGGACCAGCCACGTAAATACTGTGGCTACAATAGCAGGTCAGAGGCTGGGTATGCTGTGGCGAGTGTCTCACCTGCTGACTCCCCAAAGCCTTTCCACCATCTTCAAGGCACAAGTCAGGAGTGTGATGGAATACTCTCCACTTGCCTGGATGAGTGCAGCTCCAACAACACTCAAGAAGCTCGACACTATCCAAGACAAAGCAGCCCGCTTGATTGGCACCCCGTCCACTACCTTAAACATTCACTCCCTCCACCACCGGCGTACCGTGGCTGCAGTGTGTACCATCTACAAGATGCACTGCAGCAACTCGCCAAGGCTTCTTCGGCAGCACCTCCCAAACCCGCGACCTCTTCCACCTAGAAGGACAAGGGCAGCAGGCGCATGGGAACACCACCACCTCCAAGTTCCCCTCCAAGTCACACACCATCCTGACTTAGAAATATATCGCCGATCCTTCATCGTCGCTGGGTCAAAATCCTGGAACTCCCTCCCTAACAGCACTGTGAGAGTACCTTCACCAGTGGTTCAAGAAGGCGGCTCACCACCACCTTCTCAAGGGCAACTAGGGACGGGCAATAAATGCTGGCCTTGCCAGCAATGCCCACATCCCATAAACGAATTTAAAAAAACGCTCCCAGCAAAGTCACTGCGGCACAGCGGCAGCAAATCCAAGGGCATTCTCAGCTGATGTGTATCTGAGAGATAATACAAGAACAGCTGGGAAAGGGTTAACATAAAGGACAGACACCCTGGAAGAACTGTACTGTGATTGAAGTTTGGAGGCGGTGGAGGGGATTCTGAATCAACATCCTGAATTTAAACTCCACTTAAACAGAACCTTTTCACTAACACTAACTATTGATGCAGAGATAATTGGTAAAGGAGAAGAGATGAAAATTAGTTTAACTTTTACAATAAAAACAACTTACATATATACAGCACTTTTAACGGAGTAAAACATCCCGAGGCGCTTCACAGGAGTGTCATCAGACAAAATTTGACACCGAGCCACATAAGGAGAAATTAGGGCAGGTGACCAAAAGCTTGGTCAGAGACGTAGGTTTTAAGGAGTGTCTTAAAGGAGGAGTGACAGGGCGAGACGGAGAGGTTTAAAGTTTTATACTCTGGTCCCCACTACTAAAACTCACACCCTGAACTCTACAATGGTCTGCTTAATCAATATTGGTAGATACAATCTCCGTTAAACTTTGAAAAGTATTATCATTTGAATTATTTTTTCTCAAAATATTGTATTTTATGCTTCTAACCATGAAGGAACTGTAAGGCAGGATATTAATGTTTAAAGCTGTGTCTAGAATTGGAAAAATTGATTATAACAGGAAGCCATAACTTGGTTCCTGTGGTTTGAAGGTAAATTTTACAGGAGTAAAGCACCCAGCATGGAGCCTTGCTTAACGGAAGGGCAGATCAGACAATTGGTGGCAGAGGTTAGCATGTCCAATTCAGTCATTAAAACTAATAATCGTAACATCAGGAAGGCCACGAGTTGTGTGCTCTGACCTTTGCACTCTAACCTGCCCTTCCATTGAATGCGACTCCACAGTGGGAGCTCTAACTCGTAAAATGCACCCCTTGGTTTACGTTAAAAACCCATCCTTGACCCCTCCGTCCTTGCAAACTCTCGCCTCATCTCCAGCCTCCCTTTCCTCTCCAAAGTCCTTAAATGAGTTGTCGCCTCCAAAATCCGTGCCCACCTTTCCTGCAACTCCATGTTTGAATCCCTCCAATCAGGTTTCCCCCCCTGCCACAGCACTGCAACGGTCCTCATCAAAGTCACAAATTACATCCTATGTGACTTTGATCACAGTGAACTATCCCTCCTCATCCTTCCTGACCTTTCTGCAGCCTGTGACATGGTTGACCACACCATCCTCCGCCAACGCCTCTCCTCCGTCACCCAGCTGGGTGGGACTGGTCTTGCCTAGTTCCATTCCTATTAATCCAGTCAAAACCAGAGAATCACCTTCAGTGGCTTCTCCTCCTGCTCCCACACCATTACATCTGGTGTCCCCCAACGATCTATCCTTGGCCCCCTCCTATTTCTCATCTATATGCTGCTCCATGGTGACATCATCCGAAGATACAAGGTCAGGTTCCACATGTACGCTGATGACACCCAGCTCTACCTCACCACACTGCTCTCGACCCCTCCACTGCATCAGATTTGCCGCGCTGTTGTCTGACATCCAGCACTGGATGAGCAGAAATTTCCTCCAAATATGTACTGGGAAGACTGTAGCCTTTGTTTTCGGTCCCCGTCACAAACTCCATTCCCTAGCCACTGACTCCATCCTGCCCCCTGGCAACTGTCTGAGGCTGAACCAGACTGTTCACAACCTTGGTGTCCCATTTGACCCTGAGCTGAGCTTCTGACCCCATATCCTCCACATCACCAAGACCGCCTACTTCCACCTCCGTAACATCGCCCGTTTCCGCACCTGCTTCAGTTCATCTGCTGCTGAAACCCTCATCCATGCCTTTGGACTTGACTCTTCCAACGCTCACCTGGCCGGCCTCCTATTTTACACCCTCCATAAACTTGAACTCATCCAAAACTCTGCTGCCCGTATCCTAACTCGCACCAAGTCCTGTTCACCCATCACCCCTGTGCTCACTGACCTGCATTGGCTCCCGGTCCCGCAACGCCTCGATTTTAAAATTCTCATCCTTGTTTTCAAATTCCTCCATGGCCTCGCCCCTCCCTATCCCTGTAACCTCCTCCAGCCCTACAACCCTCCGACATCTCTGCACTCCTCCAATTCTGGCCTCTGTAATACAGGTTATGTGAATGTAGATTTTGATGTAATAATATATTGGAGAGTTTTGGTTTTCCTGAGAAAATGAAAAGTTTCTGAACAGTCTACTGTTACTCTGGCAGCGTTGGCCGAGCCTCGCTGAAACCACCTGCCTGGCAGAATCAAAGTGGTAGTTGACCCACCAAGCTGAGCTCCGAGCCTGTCAGAGAGAGAGAGAGAGAGGAGAGATGCACCTGTGTATTAAACAAACTGCAGCAATACAACATGGAGTATCTGTGGGGAAATGCTCTGTATCGTAGTGGAAAGTGGAATTATATCCTACCCTGGTGACACATGCAATGAGAGTACAATAGATGTTTCTTAGAAGTCCTGTGCATTCAGTCAGAATACACTAACATTGTATGCTGTCTGAACTTTAACAATATAAAACTGACAACACACACCATTCAAAAGTTATAAAGATTCCTGCAAATTTTGACAGTGGACGACACAGCATTAATTATAACGAGAAGTCATAGATCTACAGAGCTTGGAAGACATGTACAGGGACAGGCATCTTTCTCCTCTCTGTGCCGAGTGAGTTTGGTGCAGCGACAGATCACATTGATGACAGTACAGTGCACTGTATGGAAGAAGTCAAGGTGCTGAAAGATCTCTTTCCTGCGACGGTATCAATTTCACATTAATACTGCACCAAGCCTCTATCCTGTGACGTTCCTTTAGTTCAGCTCTGCCCACTGACTAGGAAGGCGGGTTGCATTATCTGCAAGTTTAACTCTTTTGTAAGTTGCAGCACACCACAATGCAGAAAACTACAATTTGCGAAGTCATAATCTTATTGAATGGGCCAACTCCAGCTCCTATTTCTTATGTTCTTATTGTATAAGGCAAAAGTAACTTACAAATAAACAAGATTCTGAAGGGGATTGACAGGGTAGATGCTGAGAGGTTGTTTCCCCTGGCTGGAGTGTCTAGAACCAGGTGGCATAGTCTCAGGATAAGGGGTCGGCCATTTAAGACTGAGATGAGGAGGAATTTCTTCACTCAGAGGGTTGCGAATCTTTGGAATTCTCTTCCCCAGAGGGCTGTGGATGCTGAGTCTGAGTATATTCAAGGCTGAGATAGAAAGATTTTTGGACTCTAGGGGAATCGAGGGATATGGAGATTGGGCGAGAAAGTGGAGTTGAGTTGATGATCATGATCTTATTGAATGGCGGAGCAGGCTCGAGGAGCCGTATGGCCCACTCCTGCTCTTATTTCTTATGTTCTTATGTTCTAAAAGAGTGATAGATTCTTGCGTAATAACAGTAACTATGTAAGCACAGATGAAGGAGTGGCTTATTTCTACAAGAACGCTAACTGAGTGGCATTGCCTGATAAGAATCAGCTCAACATTGTTACACAGAAATTTGAGCAGAAGAGGAGGACAAAGATGCCAATTAAGAATAATTGAACGAGAAACTCTTTCCTAATTAGAAAATTGGTGGATTCAATACTTTATTCACAAATCCCAAACCCTCATGTTTTCTGAATCAATGGGGCTGATTTTCAGTCTAAGCGCACAACAGGTGGTCAGCGGGCAGAGTGTGGTCAGTGGGCAGAGCGTGGTCAGCGGGCAGAGAGTGGTCAGCGGGCAGGGTGTGGTCAGCGGGCAGAGAGTGGTCAGCAGGCAGACTGGTCAGCGGGCAGAGCGCGGTCAGCGGGCAGAGCGTGGTCAGCGGGCAGAGAGAGGGCAGCAGGCAGAGCGTGGTCAGCGGGCAGAGTGTGGTCAGCGGGCAGAGTGTGCCCATCTGTTGCAAATGCTTGAATTATTTTGAGGCTCGGGCTTTATTTGCGTGCAGCTGGTGAGCTCTGTGTGCCGAAGCAATGCTCGCTCCATTTGTACCTCAAATTTACAATCGGGGTCCAATGTACTCCCCCCCCCTCCGCCCCTCCCAGGCTACCTCCAGGGAATGATGGGAAAAACCTGCAGCCAATTCAGGAAAAACTCTGCGAGATTCCTCTCCAACTCCCTATGGCAATCATGCAAAGCCCTGGGAGAATGTGGTGGCCCCAGAACTCCTCATAAAGGAAGATAAGAGACACAAGTATGATTCCTGGGCTCAACACACTATCATTGGTTTTCATTTGAAACTGCCATTCTACGATAGAATGGGTCCTCTTGACAGGGTGAGTTTTGCCCATCACACCTGGATCCTTTGGGGAATAACAAGGAATGGCATTACAGTGTCTGTGGAGATGCTCAACAGCTGGATTATCTGCTCTTCTGGCAGGTGTGAAGTTGGGCAACGTGAATGGGAGGCAGGGTGGAGAGGCTCATTCTCCCAGTAAACAGAACAAAGATACGGAATCACCTGATGGGGCCTTCCAAGCCTTGGTTGTTATACAGAAAATGCACTACCGATGTCATCGCAGAGTAATGTTACACTCTTTGCACAGAGTGTATTTTGCAATGTTGTAAAACCAAGTGCCCGTCTATTACGGTAAATCTGGTACTCGCCAACACGGCTGAGAATTCCTCCAGCTGCTTTATGTAGCAACACTGACTCCATCCACACCTGGGGCCCCGGACTCCATCGATAACTGGGGGCCCGGACTCCACCGACAGCTGGGGGCCCGGACTCCACCGACAGCTGGGGGCCCGGACTCCATCCACACCTGGGGGCCCGGACTCCACCTACAGCTGAGGGCCCGGACTCCACCTACAGCTGGGGGCCCGGACTCCACCGACAGCTGGGGGCCCGGACTCCACCTACAGCTGGGAGCGCGGACTCCACCTACAGCTGGGGGCCCAGACTCCATCCACACTTGGGGGCCCGGACTCCATCGATAACTGGGGGCCCGGACTCCACCGACAGCTGGGGGCCCGGACTCCATCCACACCTGGGGGCCCGGACTCCATCCACACCTGGGGGCCCGGACTCCACCTACAGCTGAGGGCCCGGATTCCACCTACAGCTGGGGGCCCGGATTCCACCGACAGCTGGGGGCCTGGACTCCACCTACAGCTGGGGGCCCGGATTCCACCTACAGATGGGGGCCCGGACTCCACCTACAGCTGGGGGCCCGGACTCCATCCACACCTGGGGGCCCGGACTCCATCCACACCTGGGGACCCAGACTCCATCGATAGCTGGGGGCCCGGACACCATCGATAGCTGGGGGCCCGGACTCCACCGACAGCTGGGGGCCCGGACTCCACCGACAGCTGGGGGCCCGGACTCCACCGACAGCTGGGGGCCCGGACTCCACCGACAGCTGGGGGCCCGGACTCCACCTACAGCTGGAAGCGCGGACTCCATCTACACCTGGGGGCCCGGACTCCACCTATAGCTGGGGGCCCGGACTCCATCTACACCTGGGG
Organism: Somniosus microcephalus; assembly: GCF_052327205.1. NCBI lineage: Eukaryota > Metazoa > Chordata > Chondrichthyes > Squaliformes > Somniosidae > Somniosus > Somniosus microcephalus. Next base: position 58,729,808 of record NC_141005.1, read on the forward strand.
GCCCGGACTCCATCCGCAGCTGGGGGGCCCGGACTCCATCTGCAGCTGGGGGCTCGGACTCCACCTACAGCTGGGGGCCCGGACTCCACCTACAGCTGGGAGCCCGGACTCCACCTACAGCTGGGGGGCCCGGACTCCTACCTACAGCTGGGGGCCCAGACTCCACCTACAGCTGGGGGCCCGGACTCCACCTACAGCTGGGGGCCCGGACTCCACCTACAGCTGGGGGCCTGGACTCCATCCACACCTGGGGGCCCGGACTCCATTGACAACTGGGGGCCCGGACTCCATCCACACCTGGGGGCCCGGACTCCACCTACAGCTGGGGGCCCAGACTCCATCTACAGCTGGGGGCCCGGACTCCATCCACACCTGGGGGCCCAGACTCCATCTACAGCTGGGGGCCCGGACTCCACCTACAGCTGGGGGCCCGGACTCCACCTACAGCTGGGGGCCCGGACTCCACCTACAGCTGGGGGCCCGGACTCCACCTACAGCTGGGGGCCCGGACTCCATCTACAGCTGGGGGCCCGGACTCCATCCACACCTGGGGGCCCGGACTCCATCCACACCTGGGGGCCCGGACTCCACCTACAGCTGGGGGCCCGGACTCCACCTACAGCTGGGGGCCCGGACTCCATCCACACCTGGGGGCCCGGACTCCATCGACAGCTGGGGGCCCGGACTCCATCCACACCTGGGGGCCCGGACTCCACCTACAGCTGGGGGCCCGGACTCCATCCACACCTGGGGGCCCGGACTCCACCTACAGCTGGGGGCCCAGACTCCATCTACAGCTGGGGGCCCGGACTCCATCCACACCTGGGGGCCCGGACTCCATCCACACCTGGGGGCCCGGACTCCATCCACACCTGGGGGCCCGGACTCCATCGACAGCTGGGGGCCCGGACTCCATCCACACCTGGGGGCCCGGACTCCACCTACAGCTGGGGGCCCGGACTCCACCTACAGCTGGGGGCCCGGACTCCATCTACAGCTGGGGGCCCGGACTCCATCCACACCTGGGGGCCCGGACTCCATCCACACCTGGGGGCCCGGACTCCATCGACAGCTGGGGGCCCGGACTCCATCGACAGCTGGGGGCCCGGACTCCATCGACAGCTGGGGGCCCGGACTCCACCGACAGCTGGGGGCCCGGACTCCATCGACAGCTGGGGGCTCGGACTCCATCCACAGCTGGGGGCCCGGACTCCATCGACAGCTGGGGGCCCGGACTCCACCTACAGCTGGGGGCCCGGACTCCACCTACAGCTGGGGGCCCGGACTCCACCTACAGCTGGTGGCCCGGACTCCACCTACAGCTGGGGGCCCGGACTCCACCTACAGCTGGGGGCCCGGACTCCACCTACAGCTGGGGGCCCGGACTCCACCTACAGCTGGGGGCCCGGACTCCACCTACAGCTGGGGGCCCGGACTCCACCTACAGCTGGGGGCCCGGACTCAAGCTCAGGAGAGGGAAGATGAACCATTGTTCTACGCACACAGAGGGATCTGTGTGGAACTGCTCAGGGAGATCATGAAGATGGATGTCAGGAAGCTCAAGCAGGGAGCTGGATAGTTTTATTGGAGGAGGAAGTAACTGAAGGTATCAGATATAACCCACCAGGAGTCGCTGTTTCTCTGGGGTTTCTCCAATCCCCTGCCATAGTCCCTCTGGGAGACCTACTAAACTCAGATACCTGATTCGAGCAGATTCTCACACCTCCAGGACAAAGAATCTGCCACAATAGACAAGAGTACTGCCAGAAGGATGCCCTTTGGTGGGAGAGCCATTGCAGCTAATAGCTCTGTCTCTTTCTCAGTGGCCTGGGAAACAAGTTAATTAATTCTAATACGATAGCAAAATACTGCAGATGCTGGAAATCTGAAATAACAACAGAAAATGCTGGAAAAACTCAGCAGGCCAGGCACCATCCGTGGAGAGAAATTAGAGTCAACGTTTCAGGTCAAAACCCTTTATCAAGACTAAAGAGGCACAGGGAATGAAATAGATTAAGAGGCCGGGCTGGGAGAGAACAAAAGAGAAGAGACATTAAGAGGTATTCAAAACGAGGCGAGATGGTGATGGGACTAGTGGAGACAAAAGACGGCTCTAGATTAGGTGTGAAATGCGCTGGCAGAATGGGAGACAGCTGCCATGTGGGAGAGAGAAAAAAGGGGGGGGGAAAGGGCCAAAACAAAGGTGTGGATAAAAAATATAAGTAAAAATGTAATAGGGGCCGAGGTTATGATCTGAAATTGTTGAACTCGATACTGAGTCCGGAAGGCTGGAAAGTGCCTAATCGGAAAGTGCCTAATTAATTCTAAGCTGCCTGACCTGATGAGTATTTCCAGCATTTTCTGTTTTTATTTCAGCTTTCCAGCATCCGCAGTATTTTGTTTTATATTTGTTCTATCACCTGGTTGGGTTTTGCACCTTCTAATATTTGATAGGCATCACAAATAGCTGGGCTCTTATCAACCGTGAGAGGAGAAGCCAAAATAACATCCAGCACAGGATGCGTAACTTGATAGCAGAGCTCAAAGACTGCTGGGAAATCCAGACAATTTGTGTATTTGGCTAACAAGAGAAGGAAAACCTTTCCAGCACGCAGTTAACCAAACACAGCTTAAATTGTTACAATACCAAGCGAGGCGACACATTAATACAAATATCATACAAGCCTTGATTTTAGGCTCTACCCCAATGTACGATTGCAACCAGCGCGCAACAGTACAGAAACGTGAGTGGACATCAACAGGTTGCAATCTCCGCCTCCAACGCCATTACGTGTACTGCTGGTCGTGTTGCTCCCAGCCGCGGGAAGCTCCCACTGAAACCGGGTGGGAGATTCATTGGAATATTGCAATGGATTGGGATGGCATTAGTTACACCCGAGGTGCAACCTTTCTCAGTTTTGCCCATGTCCAATGGGTGGCCAGTCATTTAGAGAGAGACGCACACATCAATCAGGCTGATTGTGAAGTGTGTTTTTTTTCTGGGTTTTTAAAAAGGGTTTTTTGGGCACTCAATTGCTGGAAAGTTTGTGCCAGAGGTTTAGCACAGCCATATTTTTATTCTTAGATCATGGAAATTTGGACTGTGGATTTCCCTGTGGGGATCCCTCCATGTTTATGTTTTCTGGAGGTAGATGCGGAGCAGCAGGGGGATGCCAGACAGGTGCGGTTACGCCAGAGAAGGTTTACATCCTCGCCCATCTGCCGTTACCCACCCCACATATACAGGCAGCCATGTACTTACCTGGATGTGTCTGAGGAATTCCACGGCCACAGACTCTGGTCTCCAGGGAGGCAGCGGCAGGACAGTGCCACACGCTGGAATCTAATCTGCAACCAAGCTCCACCACTGGCATGGCACTGCCACTGGCTGCGAAGCTTAGTCACTCCTTACCCTTTCAGCTTCATCTCGTTCCAGACATGTCTCATGGGGGGCATACCATGGCAGCGAAACAGGACAGCCCTCTGCGTTCACATCTCATGCAAAATGTCCACTTTGTCAGCCACCAAATAGGGGCTCAGGTGTCCAGCAGCTCCGTCAGTTGCCCACAAAAAATTCCCTGACACTGTGTCAGCTGTGGCTCAGTGGGCAGCACACTCGCCTCTGAGGCAGAAGGTTGTGTGTTCAAGTCCCACTCCAGGGACTTGAGCACAAAAATCTAGGCTGACACTTCAATGAAGTGCTGCACTGTCAGAGGTGCCATCTTTCGGATGAGACGTTAAACCTCTGACAGGGGGGCGTAAAAGATCCCAAGGCCATTATTTCAAAGAAGAGCAGGGGAGTTATCCCCGGTGTCCTGGCCAACATTTATCCCTCAATCAACATAACAAAAACAGGTTATCTGGTTATCACCACATTGCTGTTTGTGGGAGCTTGCTGTGCACAAATTGGCTGCTGCGTTTCCTATATTACAAGTTACTACACTTCAACAGTACTTCATTGGCTGTAAAGCGCTTTGGGACGTTCGGTGGCCGTGAAAGGCGCTATAGAAATGTAAGTCTTTCTTTCTGCCTCCAAGTTGAGTTTCCTTTCACTTAACTTGTTTCCCTTCTCCTTGAGTTGAAATTCTTTTGGAGCCTTTCCAAAGCCTCTGAATTCCCCCCCCCCCCCCCCATGCAGCCATTTATCTTTAAGTGGCCAAATCCCTTTAAACGTGTAACAGCAATATCAGAAAGACAGCTCTGCTCGTGAGTTATGGGCCTGTCACATTCGTAAAACAAATGGCATCGCTCACTGTCACTGCCGAGATCTGCTCTATTTACTGGGTAATGTGTCTCCAGTGATATGGAACCTATCTAATTGACATAATACACCAAAATCTACTGTACAAACACAGAGCAGCATCAGTCTTGTCCATTTAAGCAACAGGACGCAGAACAAAGTACGCAGGCAAGAGCGTGGCAATCCAATGTCATTTACTCAGAAGCAAATGCATATGTTATACTCCCAGATGATGGAACGTCATTTAAGTATCTCAGTATTCATGTCCTGCAGATCATATTTGAAGAGTTATCAATTGTTCATTTACACAACAGTGCTCCCTTCATAACTGAGCTCAGTATTTGATGATTAAACAGAATTTAAAATTAATATTGCTTTTTTGCTTGCTTTGTTCCATATATTGTTGCTAGGCAAAGAACATGGATTAGGTGCCTGTAGAACACATGCCAGTCAGAGCAAGTGATGTATGGACTCCACCCAGGGCTGGGAGAGTTTCGGGGCGCCTGAATCCCCTTTCGAGACCGATACAACAGATCCCTTCTCACAAAGTCCACAACAAACCCCTGTAGAGAGAGGGACAGGTTAATGTCAATGACAACACACACCAACACTGGTCCACAGCTGTACACAAAAAGTAAACAAAACCAAAAATACCCTGGAGGTTTGTGGGACTTTTACAGCTGTGCTGCCCACACCTACGTCCATTATTATCCTGCATGAATATGCACAATATTACAGTAATATATGGGAGGGTATAGTGAAAAAGCAATATACACACCTGAAAATGCCTTATTGGGAATATACATCAGTATGATATCAATGTGGATCTGACCCACACCCATAAAGACCATTGTGGATCTAACTCATACACATACAGACCAGTGTGGAACTGACCCATTCGGACCACTGTGGAACTGACCCATACAGACATTGTGGAACTGACCCATACAGACCAGTGTGGAACTGACCCATTCGGACCAGTGTGGAACTGACCCATACAGACATTGTGGAACTGACCCATACAGACATTGTGGAACTGACCCATACAGACATTGTGGAACTGACCCATACAGACCAATGTGGAACTGACCCATACAGACATTGTGGCACTGACCCATACAGACATTGTGGAACTGACCCATACAGACATTGTGGAACTGACCCATACAGACATTGTGGAACTGACCCATACAGACATTGTGGAACTGACCCATACAGACATTGAGGAACTGACCCATACAGACATTGTGGAACTGACCCAAACAGACATTGAGGAACTGACCCATACAGACCAGTGTGGAACTGAACCATACAGACATTGTGGAACTGACCCATACAGACATTGTGGAACTGACCCATACAGACATTGTGGAACTGACCCAAACAGACATTGAGGAACTGACCCATACAGACATTGTGGAACTGACCCATACAGACCAGTGTGGGACTGACCCATACAGACATTGTGGAACTGACCCATACAGACATTGTGGAACTGACCCATACAGACATTGTGGAACTGACCCATACAGACATTGAGGAACTGACCCATACAGACATTGTGGAACTGACCCAAACAGACCAGTGTGGAACTGAACCATACAGACATTGTGGAACTGACCCATACAGACTTTGTGGAACTGACCCATACAGACATTGAGGAACTGACCCATACAGACATTGTGGAACTGACCCATACAGACATTGTGGAACTGACCCATACAGACATTGTGGAACTGACCCAAACAGACATTGTGGAACTGAACCATACAGACATTGTGGAACTGACCCATACAGACTTTGTGGAACTGACCCATACAGACATTGAGGAACTGACCCATACAGACATTGTGGAACTGACCCAAACAGACCAGTGTGGAACTGACCCATACAGACATTGTGGAACTGACCCAAACAGACATTGAGGAACTGACCCATACAGACATTGTGGAACTGACCCATACAGACCAGTGTGGGACTGACCCATACAGACATTGTGGAACTGACCCATACAGACCAGTGTGGGACTGACCCATACAGACATTGTGGAACTGACCCATACAGACATTGAGGAACTGACCCATACAGACATTGTGGAACTGACCCATACAGACATTGTGGAACTGACCCATACAGACATTGTGGAACTGACCCATACAGACATTGTGGAACTGACCCATACAGACATTGAGGAACTGACCCATACAGACATTGTGGAACTGACCCATACAGACCAGTGTGGAACTGACCCATACAGACATTGTGGAACTGACCCATACAGACATTGTGGAGCTGACCTGTACAAACCTGTGTTGAACTGTCCCGTACCCATGCATGGGTACTGCTGTCAGTTTACCACCAAGAAAATCAGTATCAATTTTTTTTTACTCATTCATGGGATGCGGGCGTTGCTGGCACAGCCAGCATTTATTATCCATCCCTAATTGCCCTTGAGAAGGTGGTGGTGAGCCACCTTGTTGATCCGCTGCAGTCCATGTGGTGAAGGTACTCCCACAGTGCTGTTAGGGAGGGAGTTCCAGGATTTTGACCCAGCGACGATGAAGGAATGACGATATATTTCCAAGTCAGGATGGTGTGTGACTTGGAGGGGAACTTGGAGGTGGTGGTGTTCCCATGCGCCTGCTATCCTCGTCTTTCTAGGCGGTAGAGGTCGCGGGTTTGAGAGGTGCTGCTGAAGAAGCGAGTTGCTGCAGTGCATCTTGTAGATGGTACACACTGCAGCCATGGTACGCCAGTGGTGGAGGGAGTGAATGTTTAAGGTGGTGGATGGGGTACCGATCAAACGGGCTGCTTTGTCCTGGATGGTGCTGAGCTTCTTGAGTGTTGTTGGAGCTGCACTCATCCAGGCAAGTGGAGAGTATTGTATCTTGTGCCTTGAAGATGGTGGAAAGTCTTTGGGGAGTCAGGAGGTGAGACACTCGCAGCAGAATACCCAGCCTCTGACCTGCTCATGTAGCCACAGTATTTATGTGGCTGGTCAATGGTGACCCCCAGGATGTTGATGGTGGGGGATTCAGCGATGGTAATGCCATTGAATATCAAGGGGCGGTGGTTGGACTCTCTTTTGTTGGAGGTGGTCATTGCCTGGCACTTGTGTGGTGCGAATGTTACCTGCCACTTATCAGCCCAACCTGAATGTTGTCCAGGTCTTGCTGCAGGTGGGTATGGACTGCTTCATTATCTGAGGAGTTGTGAATGGAACTGAACACTGTGCAGTCATCAGTGAACATCCCCACTTCTGACATTATGATGGAGGGAAGGTCATTGATGAAGCAGTTGAAGATGGTTGGGCCTAGGACACTGCCCTGAGGAACTACTGCAGCGATGTCCTGGGGCTGAGATGATTCGCCTCCAATAATCACAACCATCTTCCTTTGTGCCTGGTATGACTCCAGCCAGTGGAGAGTTTTCCCCCCGATTCCAATTTACTTCAATTTTACTAGGGCTCCTTGATGCCAGACTCGGTCAAATGCTGTCTTGATGTCAAGCCCGGTCACTCTCACCTCATCTCTGGAATTCAGCTCTTTTGTCCATGTTTGGACCAAGGCTGTAATAAGGTCTGGAGCTGAGTGGTCCTGGTGGAACCCAAACTGAGCATCGGTGAGCAGGTTATTGGTGAGTAAGTGCCACTTGATAGCACTATTGATGACACCTTCCACCACTTTGCTGATGATTGAGAGTAGATTGATGGGGCAGTAATTGACCGTATTGGATTTGTCCTGCTTTTTGTGGATAGGACATAACTGGGCAGTTTTCCACATTGTCGGATAGATGCCAGTGTTGTAGCTGTACTGGAACAGCTTGGCTAGAGGCACGGTTAGGTCTGGAGCACAAGTCTTCAGCACAACAGCCAGGATGTTGTCAGGGCCCAGAGCCTTTGCTGTATCCAGTGCGCTCAGCTGTTTCTTGATATCACGTGGAGTGAATCGAATTGGATGAAGACTGGCTTCTGTGATGTTGAGGACGTCGGGAGGAGGCTGAGATGGATCATCCACTTGGCACTTCCGGCTGAAGATGGTTGCAAACGCTTCAGCCTTGTCTTTTGCACTCACGTGCTGGGCTCCACCATCATTGAGGATGGGGACATTCATGGAGCCTCCTCCTCCCATTAGTTGTTTAATGGTCCACCACCATTCATGACTGGATGTGGCAGGACTGCAGAGCTTTGATCTGATCCATTGATTGTGGGATCGCTTTGATCTGTCTATAGCATGCTGTTTCCGCTGTTTAGCATGCATGTAGTCCTGTGTTGTAGCTTCACCAGGCTTGGCACCTCATTTTTAGCTATGCATGGTGCATGCTCTTCTACACTCCTCATTGAACCAGGGTTGGTCCCCTGGCTTGATGGTAATGAGGGATATGCTGGGCCATGAGGTTACAGATTGTGGTGGAATACAATTCTGCTGCTGCTGATGGCCCACAGCGCCTCATGGATGCCCAGTTTTGAGCTGCTAGATCTGTTCTGAATCTATCCCATTTAGCACGGTGGTAGTGCCACACAATTTTTTATTCATAATCAATGGAGGATCAGTTTACACAGGAAGTATGTCTCCTTTCCCGCTCTAAGTCATCAGCATTTATGCCAGCTTGGCTTAGTTGGCCTCCGAGTCAAAAAATTTTAGGTTCAATTCCGCCCCCCCTCCCCCCCCACTGGAGCACATAATGTAGGTGAGACTCCATTGTACCACTGAGGGGGTGCTGCATTGTTGGAGGGTTAATATTAAATGAGAAGTTAAAGCAGCGTCTCCTTCAGACGGATGTAAAAGATCCCAAAGCACTATTTGAAGAGCAAGGAGCTTCCCCGCTGTCCTGGCCAATATTGCTCCCTCAGTCAATACCACCAAAAAAACAGATCAATTGGCCATTCACCTCATGGCCATCTGTGGAATGCAAGATCGCCAATATAAGAGTCACTGCACCCCAAACTAATTCATTGTGTGAAGCCGTTTGAGAGGTGAGATAAGGTGGCATTTAAACGCAAGTAATACTTTCTTCTTGTGTGCAGCAACACTCTCCAATGTGCTGTGTCCAATCCAAAATAAGTCTATGGCTTCCCAGTGCCAAAGCTGTGCGGTCCTTCACCTGCTGCTGGAGCCTTCTCACGAGCAGTCTCACCGTCCCTTTTTAAAAATTCATTCTCGGGCGAGAGCTTCGCAAGGCCGGCATTTCTTGCCCATCCCTAGTTCTCCTGAGAAGGTGGCGTTAGACCTCCTTAAACCGTTGCAGTCTGTGTGGTGAAGGCACAGTACAGTATTGAGTGCTGTACTGTCAGGGGTGCCGTCTTTTGGATGAGATGTTAAACCGAGGCCCCATCTGCCCTCTCAGGTGGACATAAAAGATTCCCATTGTACTATTTCGAAGAAGAGCAGGGGAGTTCTCCCCGGTGTCCTGGCCAATATTTATCTCTCAACCAACATCACTAAAACAGATTATCTGGTCATTATCACATTGCTGTGTGCAAATAGGCCGCGTTTCCGGCATTAAAATAATGGCTACACCTCAAAAGTACTTCATTGGCTGTAAAGCGCTTTGAGACGTCCTGAGGTCGTGAAAGGCGCTATAAAAATGCAAGTCTTTCTTTCCTGTCATTATAAACTGGATTAAGGCCATGCAAACTAATTTCATGCAAGGTCCGTTACAGCTTGTAGAGAGGTTTTCATCCTATTAGTCCAGGTTGGATTTAAGCCCAGGTCCCAGAAGGGAAAGGTTGACATGTTAATCCCACATGTCCCACAGGATCGACTGTAACAGCTGGTTACTACCTAACAACTTGGTCAACAAATAATTTAGCTCACACAATAAAGAAACACACCAGCATGTTAATTAAATTACTTCCGATCAGTTAATTGAGCAGCTTGTTGGTATCAGATTATCCATCATTGTGGAGACGACGCAAATAATCCTTAAAGGTAAAGTCCGAGTGAGGGGTTTAATTTCCTGTGGTAATGTCACTGCTTAAAGCATCCTTTGTGTGTTATTTTCACGTGGTCATCAACCAGTTTATTTTAAATAGGTTAACAGCTCTATTAAAATAGTGCACAAGGAATTTTAAGGAGTCCACAAAACACCTTTCTAAGTGTGCATGACCCAAAGGTGCAATAATGAACCTGAGGAATGTCTGATGTCTGGTGTCACAGTGGGTGTTTGTCCAACATAAAGCCGCAAGACAGCACCAAAAAAACCACAAGGAGATCAACGATAGATACCGCAAACAATTCATTTCACGACTGTTACTAACCTCGTGGGTATTGTTACCACTCTCACTCCGCTCAGGTAGGTAGTGTAGTCGTTATGGTACTGGACTAGCACCATAACTACTACACCAGCTACAGTTGTAAAGACGATTGCTACTCAAGGAGAAGGGAGTGAGCCTTTGGTTTACTGGTCACATTCCTGACTCTGAGTCAGGGGCCGATGGGATTGAGCCCCGCTCCAGAAAGCCCTGGCGACTGGAGACTAGAACATGGTCTCTAAACACTGGATTGACATCCAGCGGGGTACTCGTGCCCGGACGGAGTGACCACTGGCTCAATGATAGTATTCCTGCCTCTGAGTCAGAAGGGATGGGTTTGGGCCCCACACCAGACAGTCTCGGCGAGCAGAGACCGGAGCGTCATCTCTGAATGCTGGATTGATGTTCAGCAGGGGTACTTGTGCCCGATGGGTGTGGGTGCCCCCCACCCCATTGTAAAGGACAGGAGGGGCTCTTTAGCACTGGTTGCAGTTGATCTAGGAGAAGGTACACTGAAGATAGGAACAACAAGGAAGGCAACAGGAAACCACCTCAGCTATTCATCCCTAGTAAGTGGCTCAAGAATCTAGTGTGAGATTAAGTTAAGAGCTGCCCTAGGGCAGAACAGGACAGACGGACTCAAGAAGAGCCACCGCTACCATCTCAGGGCAGCTAGAGATGGGAATATTTGTGAGCTTGACATCGTTCTCACAACCTGACGATTAAATAGAGACAAGAAGTTCAATGACAAGTCACCTTAAACATGCGTTGCTGTTGGTTTCTAGCTTACTTTTGTTTGTGGCAAAATGAAATTGATCATTGAGCAGTGCTGATTGTAAAGTTCAAATCAGTTGTAACATTTTATGAGCTCATGAGCTTCAGCCTAACCTAAATGATCTTTTTAAAAATTCTAGGTGGGACATTTTAAACATGTATCTGTCTAAAACTGAACAGTGGATGTAACAGGGGAAGTAAAGGATGAAAAATAATAAAGAGGAGTGTATTCAGTTCTGGGTCAGCTATCTCCTGCTTCTAATGACTCTTAATCCAGATGCTAATGGATTTTTACCTACAGATGACATTGAAGGATAATAATTGGGTTATAATCACAGCAAGTTTATCAGCAATTAAATACCAGTAACTGTGATAAACTTACTCCACAATAAAAAGGATAACCATACTCCGCGATAACTGTGATAACCATATCCCACAATGACTGTGATAATCATATCCACAATAACTGTGATAATTGTAGTGTATGTACCTTGAAGAAGGAACTATATTCTGCAGCCCCTGTATACTGCAGTACCAGTAGTGACCACCCCTGTATATAAGCCTGTGTAGTAACTTTGTATAGTAGTTCCAGTTTTGTCTCCATTCAGTAAACACCTGTTATAACCAACTTCTGCAGTCTGTGTCTCAATTACACACGGACGTTACAATAATCATATCCACAATGACTGTGATAATCATATCCACAATGACTGTGATAATCATATCCACAATAACTGTGATAATCATATCCACAATGACTGGCGGTGGGAAACGCGAGCGGCGAGGCTCTAAAAGGCGGCTGAGAGCAGGTAGGCCTCACAGCGGCAGCGGCAGCAGTGGCCGCAGGAAACGTGAGCGGCGAGGCTCTAAAAGGCGGCTGAGAGCAGGTAGGCCTCACAGCGGCGGCGGGAAACGCGAGCGGCGAGGCTCTAAAAGGCGGCTGAGAGCAGGTAGGCCTCACAGCGGCGGCGGGAAACGCGAGCGGCGAGGCTCTAAAAGGCGGCTGAGAGCAGGTAGGCCTCACAGCGGCAGCGGCGGTGGCGGGAAACGTGAGCGGCAAGGCTTTAAAAGGCGGCTGAGACCAGGTAGGCCTCACAGCGGCAGCGGCGGGAAACGCGAGCGGCGAGGCTTTAAAAGGCGGCTGAGAGCAGGTAGGCTTACCAATCTCAGAGAGGGAGAGAAGTAAAAAGTAATCGAAGTGTGACATCACCAGAAAGCAGGTAAGTGATTGGTTGGTGAGTATTTCTCCCTTTTTTAAACTCTAACTCTGTGGTTTATAGTTTCTAGGGTCTCTGTGGTGTAGCGGGGACTGTTGGTAAACCAGGGCCCTAAAATATATCATTTATCTGTAGTGTAATTGGTGGGATTGATTTGATTTAATTTAATTGCAATTAATTAAAGGGTAAGTCATGGCAGGATAGCCCGGTACCGTGGTATGCTCCTCCTGCCCTATGTGGGAACTGAGGGACACTTCCTGTGTCCCTGACAACTATGTGTGCAGGAAGTGTGTCCAGCTGCAGCTACTGGCAGACCGCATTGCGGTGCTGGAGCAGCGATTGGATACATACTGGACCATTCGCAATGCTGAGGACGTCGTGAATAGCACGTTTAATCAGTTGGTCACACCGCAGATAAAGGTGGCACAGGCAGAGAGGGAATGGGTGACCAACAGGCAGAGTGGTATGCGCCGGCATGTAGTGCAGGGGTCCCCTGTGGCCATCCCCCTCTCAAACAGATATACCGCTTTGGATACTGATGGGGGGGATGGCTTACCAGGGGAAGGCAGCAGCAGCCAACTTCCTGGCAGCAGGGGTGGCTCTGCTGCACAGGACAGGAGGAAAAAGAGGGGGAGAGCTATAGTAATAGGGGATTCTATTGTAAGGGGAATAGATAGGCATTTCTGCGGCCGCAAACGAGACTCCAGGATGGTGTGTTGCCTCCCTGGTGCAAGGGTCAAGGATGTCTCGGAGCGGCTGCAGGGCATTCTGGAGGGGGAGGGTGAACAGCCAGTTGTCGTGGTGCATATAGGTACCAACGATATAGGTAAAAACCGGGATGAGGTCCTAAAAGCTGAATATAGGGAGTTAGGAGGTAAATTAAAAAATAGGACCTCAAAGGTAGTAATCTCAGGATTGCTACCAGTGCCACGTGCTAGTCAGAGTAGAAATAGAAGGATATTTCAGATGAATACGTGGCTAGGGGAATGGTGCAAGGGGGAGGGATTCAAATTCCTCGGACATTGGAACCGGTTCTGGGGGAGGTGGGACCAGTACAAACTGGACGGTTTGCACCTGGGCAGGGCTGGAACCGATGTCCTAGGGGGAGTGTTTGCTAATGCTCTGGGGGAGGGTTTAAACTAAAATGGCAGGGGGTTGGGAACCTGAGCGGGGAAACAGAGGAAAGGGAAACAAGGATAAAAGCAAAAGACAGAAAGGAGAGAAACAAAAGTGACAGGCAGAGAAATCAAGGGTTTAAATCAAACATGGCCACAGTAAATAATAATTCTAAAAGATCTAAGAGCGTTAAAAAAACAAGCCCGAAGGCTTTGTGTCTTAATGCGAGGAGCATTCGTAATAAGGTGGATGAATTAGCTGCACAAATAGAAGTAAACGAATATGATATGATTGGGATTACGGAAACATGGCTCCAGGTTGGCCAAGGCTGGGAACTCAACATCCAGGGGTATTCAATATTCAGGAAAGATAGGCAGAAGGGAAAAGGAGGTGGGGTAGCATTGCTGGTTAAAGAGGGGATTAACACAATTGAAAGGAAGGACATTAGCTCTGATGATGTGGAATCTGTATGGGTAGAACTGAGAAATACCAAGGGGCAGAAAACGTTAGTGGGAGTGGTATATAGACCTCCAAACAGTAATGCGGAGGTCGGGGATGGCACTAAATGGGAAATTAGAGAAGCGTGCAATAAGGGCACAGCAGTTATCATGGGTGACTTTAATCTACATATAGATTGGGCTAACCAAATTAGTAACAATACTGTGGAGGAGGAATTCCTGGAGTGTATACGGGATGGTTTCCTGGACCAATATGTCGAGGAACCAACTAGAGATCAAGCCATCTTAGACTGGGTATTATGTAATGATAAAGGATTAATTAGCAATCTTGTTATGCGAGGCCCCTTGGGTTGGAGCGATCATAATATGAAAGAATTCTTCATTAAGATGGAGAGTGAAATAGTTGACACAGAGACTAGGGTCCTGAATTTAAATAAAGGAGACTACGATGGTATGAGGTACGAGTTGGGTAGGATTGATTGGGGAATGTCACTCAAAGGGTTGACGGTGGATAGGCAATGGCAAACATTCAAAGACCGCATGGATGAACTACAGAATTTGTTCATCCCAGTTTGGCATAAAAATAAAACAAAAAAGGTGACTCAACCGTGGCTAACAAGGGAAATTAGGGATAGCATAAGATCCAAGGAGAGGACATATAAATTGGCCAGAAAAAGCAGCAAACCTGAGGATTGGGAGCAGTTTAGGATCCAACAAAGGAGGACAAAGGGATTAATTAAGAGGGGGGAAATAGAATATGAGAGTAAGCTTGCAGGGAACATAAAAACTGACTGTAAAAGCTTTTATAGTTATGTGAAGAGAAAATGATTGGTGAAGTCAAGCGTAGGTCCCTTGCAGTCAGAATCAGGGGAATTTATAATGGGGAACAAAGAAATGGCAGACCAATTAAATACATACTTTGGTTCTGTCTTCACAAAGGAGGACACAAATAACCTCCCAAAGATGTCGGGGAACATAGGGTCTAATGAAAGGGAGGAACTGATAGAAATCAGTATTTGTAGGGAAATGGTGTTAGGGAAATTGATGGGATTGAGGGCCGATAAATCCTCAGGGCCTGATAATCTACATCCTAGGGTACTTAAGGAAGTGGCCCTAGAAATAGTAGATGCATTGCTGGTCATCTTCCAAAATTTGATAGACTCTGGAACAGTACCCATGGATTGGCGGGTAGCTAATGTTACCCCACTGTTCAAAAAGGGTGATAGAGAGAAAATGGGGAATTACAGACCAGTAAGCCTAACATCGGTAGTGGGAAAAATGCTAGAGTCCATTATAAAGGATGTAATAGCAGAGCACTTGGAAAAAAGTGACCGGATCGGACAAAGTCAACATGGCTTTACAAAAGGTAAATCGTGCTTGACTAATCTACTGGAATTTTTTGAGGATGTAACTGGTAAAATAGATAAGGGAGAACCAGTGGATGTGGTGTATTTGGATTTTCAAAAGGCTTTCGATAAAGTCCCGCATAAGAGATTAGCGTGTAAAATTAAGGCACATGGGATTGGGGGCAAGGTATTGACTTGGATAGAGAACTGGTTGGCAGACAGAAAGCAAAGAGTTGGAATAAACGGGTCTTTTTCCGAGTGGCAGGCAGTGACTAGTGGGATACCACAGGGATCGGTCCTTGGACCCCTGCTATTCACATATTAATGATCTGGACGAGGGAACTAGATGTAATATCTCCAAGTTTGCAGACGACACAAAGCTGGGTGGGCGTGTGTGCTGTGAGGAGGATGCTGAGAAACTCCAGTATGATTTGGACAGGTTGGGTGATTGGGCAGAATCATGGCAGATGCAATATAACGTGGATAAATGCGAGGTTATCCACTTTGGTGCCAAAAACAGGAAGGCAGATTATTATCTGAATGGCAATAGATTGGGAGAAGGGGAAGTGCAACGAGACCTGGGTGTCCTTGTGCACCAGTCGCTGAAAGTAAGCATGCAGGTGCAGCAGCCGGTTAAGAAGGCAAATGGTATGTTGGCCTTTGTAACGAGAGGGTTTGAGTACAGGAGCAAGGATGTCTTGCTGCAGTTGTACAGGGCCTTGGTGAGACCACATCTTGAGTATTGTGTGCAGTTTTGGTCACCTTATCCGAGGAAGGATGTACTCGCCATGGAAGGAGTGCATCGAAAATTCACCAGGCTGATACCTGGGATGGCAGGAATGATGTATGAGGAGAGATTGTGTCGATTGGGCTTGTACTCGCTGGAGTTTAGAAGAATGAGAGGGGATCTCATCGAAACTTATAAAATTCTAACAGGACTAGACAGACTAGATGCTGGAAGGATGTTCCCGATGGTCGGGGAGTCCAGAACCAGGGGTCACAGTCTAAGGATAAGGGGTAAGCCATTTAGGACAGAGATGAGGAGGAATTTCTTCACCCAGAGAGTGGTGAACCTGTGGAATTCTCTGCCAAAGAAGGCAGTAGAGACCAATTCATTAAATATGTTCAAGAAGGAGTTGGATATATTTCTTACGGCTAAAGGGATCAAGGGATATGGAGAGAAGGCAGGAACAGGGTACTGAATTTGGATGAGCAGCCATGATCTCATTGAATGGCGGAGCAGGCTCGAGGGGCCGAATGGCCTACTCCTGCTCCTATCTTCTATGTTTCTATGACTGATAATCATATCCATAATAACTGTGACAATCATATCCACAATGACTGTGATAATCATATCCACAATAACTGTGATAATCATATCCGCAATGACTGTGAAAATCATATCCCACAATGACTGTGATAATCATATCCCACAATGACTGTGATAATCATATCCACAATAAATGTGATAATCATATCCACAATGACTGTGATAATCATATCTACAGTAACTGTGATAGTCATATCCACAATGACTGTGATAATCATATCCCACAATAACTGTGATAATCATATCCACAATAACTGTGATAATCATATCCACAATAACTATGACAATCATATCCACAATGACTGTGATAATCATATCCACAATAACTGTGACAATCATATCCAACAATAACTATGACAATCATATCCACAATGACTGTGATAATCATATCCCACAATAACTGTGACAATCATATCCAACAATAACTGTGATAATCATATCCACAATGATTGTGATAATCATATCCACAATGACTGTGATAATCATATCCACAATAACTGTGACAATCATATCCAACAATAACTGTGACAATCATATCCCACAATAACTGTGACAATCATATCCACAGTAACTGTGATAATCATATCCAACAATAACTGTGATAATCATATCCCACAATGACTGTGATAATCATATCCCACAATGATTGTGATAATCATATCCCACAATGACTGTGATAATCATATCCATAATAACTGTGATAATCATATCCACAATAACTGTTATAATCATAGCAACAATGACTGTGATAATCATATCCCACAATAACTGTGATAATCATATCCACAATATCTGTGATAATCATATCCAATGATTGTGATAATAATCATATCCAATTATTGTGATAATCATATCCACAATAACTATGATAATCATATCCACAATAACTGTGATAATCATATCCACAATGATTGTGATAATCATATCCCACAATGACTGTGATAATCATATCCACAATAACTGTGATAATCATATCCACAATAACTGTGATAATCCTATCCACAATGATTGTGATAATCATATCCCACAATAACTGTGATAATCATATCCCACAATAACTGTGATAATCATATCCACAATAACTGTGATAATCATATCCACAATCACTGTGCTAATCATATCCACAATAACTGTGATAATCATATCCCACAATAACTGTGAAAATCATATCCAACAATAACTGTGATAATCATATCCCACAATGACTGTGATAATCATATCTACAGTAACTGTGATAATCATATCCACAATGACTGTGACAATCATATCCACACTCACTGTGACAATCATATCCACACTCACTGTGATAATTATATCCCAGAATGACTGTGATAATCATGTCCACAATAAATGTGATAACCATATCCACAATAACTGTGATAATCATATCCACAATGACTGTGATAATCATATCCACAATGACTGTGATAATCATATCCACAATAAATGTGATAATCATATCCCACAATGACTTTGACAATCATATCCACAATAACTGTGATAATCATATCCACAATAAATGTGATAATCATATCCACAATAACTGTGATAATCATATCCCACAATGACTGTGACAATCATATCCACAATGACTGTGACAATCATATCCACAATGACTTTGATAATCATATCCACAATGCCTGTGATAATTGTTTTAAATCTCCATCATCAAGAAACTACTCATGAAATAACGCTGGACGGCCAGCTGGTGGCGCCGTCCAAGGAGTATAAATACTCGGGCATGGGCCCAGCTTTCCAGGGACAGTTTGTAAGACAAGGCACTAGTGAAGTACAACTAGACCGCCATGTTCTGAAACAAGTTGATTAAAGCCTTGCTTTATGCTCAAACCAAGTGTGTAGTGAGTTTTATTACGTCAATTTAATCAACTTGATATCGACTCCACGCTTTGGGTGATTTCGGGAACAGCCAGCTACGACTCGAACCATAAAAGGGAACTCAGACAAGTAATCGATCCATCATGGAGAAACTACTCAGACCCGCCCATCTCGACCTGGACCCGAATTCACTTACAGCTGCTAAGGTATGGAAACACTGGTATCGTACCTTTAGCAACTTCCTCAGGGTGTGTCGTGAAAATGTTCCTGATAAACTAGAGATGCTTGCTAATTATGTATCCCCTCATGTGTTTGATTATATCGAAGACTGTGTAGACTATGAAGCCGCTATCCAAATACTACAGCAGCTATATGTCAAGTCCCCAAATGAAATTTTTGCTCGGCATCTACTGGCCACAACTCGACAACAACCCGGGGAATCACTTGACGAATTCCTTCAGAAACTTCGCAGGCTCAGCAAGGATTGTAATCTTAAAGCTGTTACAGCTGAGCAGTACCAGGAGGAGTTAATTCGCGATTCCTTTATTAATGGGATTGCATCTCCCTTCATACGTCAGCGTCTGTTGGAGAATAAAACCCTCAAGTTACAGGCTGCCTATGACCAGGCATGTTCTCTGGACTTAGCAAAGAGGAATGCAGATACCTATCTTTCACCATGTGCACGGGCTGCTGCTACCACTTTTAGTGACTCCTTCGATAGGCCTCGGGCGGAAGCCCTCACGGATGACGACTCCAACCTGGCTGATGACAACCCTACCCTAGAAACCTACACTGATGATGACTCCGCCCTAGCGGCATCTTGGCAATCTAGAAGGAAGTGTTTTTTTTGTGGAGGTGTGTTCCATTATAGAAAATTTTGTCTTGCTCATAACGCAACCTGCAATCATTGGAGCAAGAAGGGTCACTTTTCTAAGGTATGCCAGTCAAGAGCCGCTGAGTAAGAACGGCCACTTTTCTAAGGTATACCGGTCGAGAGCTCCTGTTAGTTTTGCAGCTACTATCTATAAAACTGCTCCTCCCCCAAGAGCCACTACTAAGGTTACAGCTGCAATCTATAAAACTGCTCCTCCCCCAAGAACCACTACTAAGGTTACAGCTGTCAAGGGTAAAACTGCCCTTCCTCCCATCACAGCTGTTTTTCCCCAAAGTCTGTCCCATGCAGCCACAAAGGTTTTGGTAAATGGACACATTTTGAGTGCACTAATCGAATCATGCAGCTCTGACAGCTTCATTAGTGAGCGGGCTGTCAGTAAGTTAAAACTGCGTATTTACCCCTCGGACAGGGAAATTGCAATGGCTCTGACGACACTGACCACCAATTCTTCCGGTTTTTGTCTTGTCGACCTTATTCTCAATGGCCACACTTATTTCTCCACCCGGCTTGGGGTGCTCAAGAACCTATGCAGTGATGTGCTCCTGGGACAGGATTTCCAGAAACAACACAAAAGACTCACTTTCGAGTTTGGAGGGTCAAAGCCAGAGCTTACTATTTCCAAAGTACCGTTTTGTGCGCTTTCGGCGGCTTCGCTCGACGAGCCCTCCTTGTTTGCTAATCTTTCCCCCCAATGTAAGCCCATAGTCACTAAATCATGATGTTTCAGCCAAGATGATCGATCATTTATCGAGGCAGAGATCTCTCGCCTTCTAGCTGACGGTATCATTGAGCCATGTTCATCTTCCTGGCGGGCTCAAGTCGTCGTTGTCAAAAGTCCTCTGAAGCAACACAAGAAACGTCTTTGCATTGATTACTCGCAAACTATTAACCAGTATACCGACCTGGATGCCTACCCACTACCACGCATCGATGACATGGTCAATAACCTTGCTAACTACAAGGAATTTTCAACCTTTGATTTAAAGAGCGCATATCATCAAGTACCGTTAAAGGACTCTGACAAAAAGTATACGGCCTTTGAGGCCAATGGTCAGCTTTACCAGTTTTGGCACCTTCCATTTGGGGTCACCAATGGGGTGGCCGTCTTTCAACAGGCAATGGATAGCCTAGTCAAACAGGAGAACTTAATGGACACTTTTCCATATCTGGATAATATCACCATTGCTGGTCATAATCAGAAGGAGCATGATGCCAACCTCCAGAAATTTTTTGACGTTCTCCGTCGTCGCAACTTAACCTTAAATAACTCCAAATCAATGAAATCAGTACCATTAGTCAACATCCTTGGCTACTGGGTGGGCAACGGTGTCATCAAACCGGATCCGGAGTGACTTCGTCCACTTCAGGAGCTCCCTCCCCCTATGAATCTCAGCTCTCTTCGTCGGGCACTCGGCATGTTCGCCTATTATGTGAAATGGATACCCCACTTCTCCGACAAGATCCAGCCCCTGCTTCATGCAAAGTCATTTCTATTGGAGCCAATGGCTATTTCAGCTTTCAACCTCCTCAAGCGACATCTGGAAAAAGCCACGCTTCATTTCATTGATGAAAATCTTCCTTTCGTGGTCGAGTGCGATGCATCGGATGTGGCGATCTCTGCTACCTTGAATCAAGGTGGTCGACCCGTTGCATTTCTGTCCAGAACTTTGCAGTGTAGCGAGCTCCATTATCCCCCTGTCGAGAAGGTGGCTACGGCCATCATCGAAGCGGTACGTAAATTGAGTCATTTTCTCGCTCATTGCCATTTCACACTTATAACCGATCAGCGCTCTGTGGCCTTTATGCTGGATAACCGGAAACGCACTAAGATCAAGAATAACAAAATACAACTCTGGAGGATGGAATTGGCCGCCTTTGGATACACCATACATTATCGACCCGGCAAAGAGAATGTGGCCCCTGATACCCTCACGCGGGCATTCTGCTCTTCTATGACAACTTCAACTCTTGCGGATCTTCATACTGACTTATGCCATCCTGGCGTTACCCGTATGTTGCACTGTGTGATCTAAAAATCTCCCATTTTCTACGGAAGATGTGAAAAGAACATATGCTCCTCCTGTAGAATTTGTGCAGAATTAAAACTGCAATTCTTCCGTCCATCGGATGGCTCGCTCATACACGCTATGCAGCCTATGCAGCGACTCAGCATTGACTTTAAAGGGCCATTGCCTTCCTCAACGTGAAACACCTACTTACTGACTATGGTGGACGAATATTCACGCTTTCCCTTTGCTTTCCACTGTCCCAATATGCTTACTTCCACAGTGATCAAATGCCTTGATCAAGTCTTTTCCCTTTGCGGTACGGCCAATTTCATCCACGCTGATCGGGGTCCCTCCTTCATGTCAAGCGAACTCAAAAGTTATCTCTCCCAATGGGGAATCGCCACAAGTAAAATGACACATACCATCCCATCGGTAACGGACAGGTTGAGAGATACAACGCTATCATTTGGAACGCTGTTCGTCTTGCGCTGAAGTCACGCAACTTACCAGACCAGCAGTGGGAAACTATGCTCCCTGACGTGTTGCATTCCATCAGGTCTCTCCTTTCTGTGTCTACCAATGTCACACCTCACGAGCGATTCTTCAGCTTCCAGCGTCGCTCCACCCATGGGACGTCTCTACCGTCATGTTGGCAGCTCCCGGCCCTGTGCTGCTCTGAAGATTCATCTGATCATCTAAAAACGATCCTCTCGTCGACGAGGTAGCACTCACGGACGTCAACCCCACATACGCGCACGTGCAGTACCCTGATGACCGGGAATCCACCGTTTCGCTCCGGGACCTGGCTCCCTGTCCAGCCGGTTCCACGGACCCAACTGATAGAGGGACCCACGGGGATGATGCCGACACTCTCCGCTCCCCCGAAGATGACACCCTACCTGGGACATCGAGAGATCTGCCAGCTGCCCCACCGAATCCACTCGGGGAGCCGAGCGCACCCCGTGGGATGGCCACCAGAGGCCAGGACGCCGGTCAATCCTCGGCTATCCAACAGGATGAAGCCAGTTCTGCGCCTGTGGGGACACGATCTCCCCAGCCTCCCTCGGGTCGATCAGAGCAACAAGGGCCCTGTCAATCCACTGGTATGGATCAAGCGGCCCAGGGACCAAGACATGATCCGGGGAGATGTGCCTTCTAGCCATAAACAAAAATCTAAAAGACTGCGGCTATTCGTGGTCCGCCTAATCCGCTAACAGGAAGTCGTCGGACTTCCAAATCTTTTAGGCAGGAAGAATGTTATAAATCTCATCATTCATCAAGAAACTACTCATGAAATAATGCTGGACAGCCAGCTGGTGGCGCCGTCTAAGGAGTATAAATACTCGGGCGTGGGCCCAGCTTTTTCAGGGGCATTTTGTAAGACAAGGAACTAGTGAAGTACAATTAGACCTCCATGTTCTGAAACAAGTTGATTAAAGCCTTGCTTTATACTCAAACCAAGTGCGTAGTGAGTTTTATTACGTCAATAATCATATCCACAATAACTGTGATAATCATATCCCACAATGACTGTGATAATCATATCCCACAATAACTGTGATAATCATATCCCACAATAACTGTGATAATCATATCCCACAATAACTGTGATAATCATATCCCACAATAACTGAGATAATCATATCCACAATAACTGATAATCACCATCCATGATAATTGTGGGAGCCAAGATAGATAACAATGGTCAGTTTAACAAAATCAAAGATAAATTCACTGGAAATATGACATTTCTATTGGGGATTTGAAATATTATGATCATTGGTATAGCACAACAAGTAAGTGATGGTATCATTAGGAAACCACAGAGTGACACTCCTGGTAACCTTGGCACGCAACGAACTGATGTTTAACTAGACTGACAATGATAACAGTCTTACAAGTGTGTCTGTATGGAATAAATATAACCTGTCCTAACAAGGACAGTTTCAATTGTTTGGATAAATTGGCAGTTGTGTGTTAAAAATAATTGTAACTTTTCACCAAATGTGATTATCTTGTTCCCACTTCCACTCTGATGAATACTGTACTCTATAAATCCAACTCACCCAACTGCTGGGATATTAATCACAACTTTTGGGAGTTCAATAGACACTAAAATATTTGAGGGTCATTTTGACTTTGGGCGATAGTGTAAAAGGGACGATTTCATATCGGCCGCGCATTATGCAGCTCTCCCGATTTTCATTTCCAATGGGAGAGATGTATAACAGTGGTTGTTCCAATATTGCCCTTTTTACACTATTGCTCAATGTTAACATTACCCCCAATGTGTCTTTAACCCAGTCTGCTGCACAGACACTTATCAAATCTGTCTCAGTTCAATGTACAACTCCATCTGATACTAACCAATCACCCAGCGTTAATAACGTCAATTCCACTTCGATGAAGACTCAATTTCTGTTAAAACCACGGGGCCTGGATGATAAAATCTAGTTTGCAATGCTTAGCTCTAGTTTTGTGATCAGGACTATCTGTTTTACAGTGTAAATCAGGCAGTCAGTATGGGAAAATGCTTTGAGGTTTTGTTCTCCCACTGCAGTAACTCGGCAAGTTTACTTTGTCAGCACCTTTGAGCCCCTGCAACCTCTATTACCGAGAAGCATCGTCATAGGAACAGCAAGTTCCCATCCAAATTGCACGCTGTCCCGACATTTGAAGGTATAAGAAATAGGAGCGGGAACCATTTGGTTCCTCGAAACTGCTCCGCCATTCAATAAAATCATGGCTGATCTTCTACCTCAACACCACTTTCCTGCACTATCCCCATATCCCTCGATTCCCTTAATATTCAAAAATCTATTGATCTCTGTCTTGAATATACTCAACGATTGAGCCTCCACAGCCCTCTGGGGTAGAGAATTCCAAAGATCCACCACCCTCTGAGTAAAGAAATTTCTCCTCATCTCAGTCCTAAATGGCCGACCCCTTATTCTGAGACTGTGACCCCTGGTTCTAGACACCCCAGCCAGGGGAAACATCCTCCCTGCATCTACCTTGTCAAGCCCTGTAAGAATTTTGTATGTTTCAATTAGATCACCTCCAATGATCTTCTAAACTCTAGAGAATATAGGCCTTGGCTACTCAATCTGTCCTCATAGGACAATTCCCCCATCCCAGGAACCAGTCTGGTGAACCTTCGTTGCACTCCCTCTATGGCAAGTACATAGGTAAGGAGACCAAAACTGTGCACAGTACTCCAGGTGTTCATTCATGGTAACTGGGTCAATACCCTGGTATTCCCTACCTAACACCATCATGGGAGCACCATCACCACAAGGACTGCAGAGGTTCAAGGACAAAGCCCACCACCACCACCTTAAAGCAACCCCGAGATGGGCAATAAATATGGCCTTGTCAGCATCACCCGCATCCCGAGAACAAATTTAAGAAGAAAGCTCTGCCCTCTTTAGCACCTGCCCCAGCTCCACTGTCATTTCTGGAGCTGGGGCGCATGTACTCAAGCCTCTGGAGCTGGGCTTGAACCATTACCCACTGCCTCAGATGTGAGAGTGCTACCACTGAGCTATGGCTGACACTATAACAAAGACCACACACATGATGGGGGTAATGTTGACTCTGGGCGCTACTGTAAATCAGGCATCTTGACTTCAATGGAAAGTGAAGACAGGAGAGATGAAGAATGGGCAGCCGAATCAGTATCGTCTGTTTTACACTATTGCCCAAAGTAAAAATTACCCCATTACATGGAGGCCGCACAATAAATATGGACTTTTAAAATCAGTCTTTTCCTACATTTCAACAGTGACTACACCTTAAAAGTACTTCATTGGCTGTAAAAGGCCAATGTCTGAGGTCGTGAAAGGTGCTATATAAATGCATTTTTTTTCCTGATTTCCACTGATAAATCCCAGATTTTCTTTGTGATAGTGAATCGGCAAAAACTGATTTCCTGCGGAATTTCAGAACTACCCCCCTAAAATTTCCCATTGTTTTCTTACCAAAAGAATCAGGTCTGGAGATGTGTGCACATCACATTTGTAATGTCAATGGCGCACATGGGAAACTCTTGATAATGGCCACAGCAAAATTAATGGGACTAAAAGTCGATAAATCTCAAGGACTGGATGACCTACATCCTAGGGTTTTGAAAGAGGTGGCCATTGGGATAGTGGACGTATTGGTTGTCATCTTCCAAAATTCTATAGATTCTGGAACAGTTCCTGCAGATTGGAGGATAGCAAATGTAACCCCGCTATTTAAGAAAGGAGGGAGAGAGAAAACAGTGAGCTACAGACCTGTTAGCCTCACATCAGTAGTTGGGAAAATGCTGGATTCTATTATAAAGGATGCAATAACTGGGCACTTAGAAACTAATAGTAATATTGGGCAGAGTCAACATGGATTTATGAAAGGGAAGTCCTGTTTGACAAACCTATTGGAGTTCTTTGAGGATGTAACTAGTGGAGTAGACAAAGGGGAACTGGTAGATGTGGTGTATTTGGATTTTCAGAAGGCCTTCGATAAGGTCCCACACAAGAGGTTGGTGGACAAAATTAGGGCACATGGAATTGGGGGTAATATACTAGCATGGATTGAGAATTGGTTAACAGACAGAAAACAAAGAGTAGGGATAAACGGGTCTTTTTCAGGATGGCAGGCTGTGACTAGTGGGGTACCGGAAGGATCAGTGCTTGGGCCCCAGCTATTCATAATCTATATCAATGATTTGGATGAGGGGACTAAATGTAACATTTCCAAATTTGCTGATGACACAAAGCTAGGTGGCAGTGTCAGTTGCAAAGAGGATGTGAAGAGGCTTCAAGGGGATCTCGACAGGCTCAGTGAGTGGCGAGAACATGGCAGATGGATTATAATGTGGATAAATGTGAAGTTATCCACTTTGGTAGAAAAAACAGAAAGGCAGAGTATTTCCTAAATGGTGAAAGATTGGGGAATGGAGATGCTAAACGGGACCTGGGTGTCCTTGTACATGAGTCACTGAAAGTGAATGTGCAGGTGCAACAAGCCATTAGAAAGGCAAATGGTATGCTGGCCTTCATTACAAGAGGATTTGAGTACAGGAGTAAAGAAGTCTTACTCCAATTATATAGGGCCTTGGTAAGACCACACCTGGAGTACTGTGT
This sequence comes from Somniosus microcephalus, assembly GCF_052327205.1. Taxonomy (NCBI): domain Eukaryota; kingdom Metazoa; phylum Chordata; class Chondrichthyes; order Squaliformes; family Somniosidae; genus Somniosus; species Somniosus microcephalus. The sequence goes on from NC_141005.1 coordinate 58,756,408, forward strand.
ACAATTTTGGTCTCCTTACCCAAGGAAGGATATACTTGCCATAGAGGGAGTGCAACGAAGGTTCACAAGATTGATTCCTGGGCTGGCGGGACTGTCGTATGAGAAGAGATTGAGTAAACTAGGCCTGTATTCTCTTGAATTCAGAAGAATGAGAGGGGATCTCATTAAAGCATACAAAATTATTACAGGGCTGGATAGGGTGGATGCTGGGAGAATATTTCCCTTGGCTGGGGAGTCTAGAACCAGGGGCCACAGCCTCAGGATAAAGGGTAGGCCATTCAGGACTGAGATGAGAAGAAATGTCTTCACACAGATGGTGGTGAATCTTTGGAATTCTCTACCCCAGAGGGCTGTGGAGGCTCAGTCATTGGGTATATTCAAAACAGAAGTCGATAGATTTCTGACTAGTAAGGGTATCAAGGGATATGGCGATAAGGCCGGTGAATAGAATTGAGGCAGGAGATCAGCCATGATCTCATTGAATGGCAGAGCAGGCTCGAAGGGCCGAATGGCCTACTCCTGCTCCCATTTCTTATGTTCTTATTAACAAAATGGATACACGGTGTACAATGATCGCACTACAACCCTTCATAGCACATACTCCAAAATCAAACTTCAGCTTCAACTTTTCCAGATTTCAGTGAGATGGTATAAAAAGATTTGTGCTCCACCATGGTGATGGTGATACTGCAAACATTAATTTTAACAGTCAACATTTTGCAGCACACAGCTCAGTGTACCGTACCGTTAAAATAACTCGACAAGGCATTGGTGATCATGGAAGCTTATATTATGTTACTGCTTCTGGAACGACCACTGAGGTCCATCAAAGTGCCTGTGAACTGTGTAAATAATTGTCGGTTGTCAGTTAGCTTAACTGTGTCTTGTTCATCTCTTGCTTGTTTTCCTGTTGATGTCCACTGATTTTCTCCTCCTAGTTTTTCATGCTAAATATAAAAACTGAACCCACCCCCCCAAAAAAATGGGTTTTTCCGATTGGCAATAAAAACCGACTTGAAAGGCCCTTCACTGCAAGTCTGTGTACAGAGCAGAGTTGAGAATAATTATGTCAAGCTATACGTACATCAACATTCCTCATTTTCCAGTGAGCAAGGAAGGACAAGAAGGAAAACTTACAATTATAGAATCATCGATTTTCAGAGCGTAGAACGATGACATTTGACCTATCGCACTTAATCACATCGCCTCTCTCAGAACAGCTTCAAAGCACCTCACCTGCAATTCACTGCTTTTGAAATGCGGAAACTGTTATGTAAACAAACGAAGCAGCCATTTTTGTGCACAGCAAGATCCCACAAACATCATCAAGCTGAATGACAAGTCTCTCTGTTCCTAGTGGTGATGGTTGAGGGAGGAATGCTGGCCAGGACCCCGGGAGAACTCTTTAAATCGTGCCATTGAGTTTTTTACGTCCACCGGGACAAAGCCGCGGTTTAATCTCTTACCTGAAAGAAGGCACCTGCAACAATGTAGCATTGCCTTAGTGTTGCACTGCAGTATCTGCCCACATTATGTGTCCAAGTCCTTCAACCACAACCTTCTGGCTTACAGGCAAGGTAAGCTGAGCCAGGTCTACACTTGGATATGACTTTACTCCAAAAGGCCATCAGCCAATCCTCAATTTCCTTGGCTAGGTAAAAACTGGGCATCTTGTTCCCACGTTGAGTTGTTTAGATGGTGCCTTAACAATGCTGATCAAAGTAAATCACAAAAGAATAGCCCTAAAATTGTGATCCTTTGAAACACACACTGACCTACAGCTATCCGTCACCACATTTACTTGCCCCAACCAAGGTAGGATAAACACAAGAAAAAAAGAGCACCCTATAGGGTCAGTTAGCGGAAGCACAGAGTAGGGAATAGAAGCAGGTCATGATGTAAATATTGCATAAGTTTGGAGCACTTCCTTTCTCCTTGGTGTGGACTGCCACTTTTGGAACGGATTGTGTAAGATGGCAGTTGAGCTCCGGCAGATAGAAATGCTGTTTCTGGGGACTCAGTGATTTGCCTGCTTGCTGGCGAGCCTTCCTTTTGTTCACTGGTGCCGGGGTTGGGGCTGGAAATCACTGCGGACACGAGCGCCTGCCACACCAATTCCCCAGGCGGCCACTCTGCTGCTCCCATTTCCTCATCATCCCTCTTCCTCGGCTGTGGCTGCACCAGGAGCTTTCTCTTCATCTTGCTGTGTGAAGAAGACGCCTCTTTGAATTACAACGTTATGCAATATGAAGCAGGCAGTGATGATTTTGGACAATTTTGCAGCGGTATAGAGAAGGCCGTGCAAACGATGGAATCTTTGATTGAGTGTGCCCGTACTGTGCTCCATATTCATTCTGACTGAGGCACGTGCCTCACTGTATTTGTGTTCCACTGCTATTTGGGGCTTCTTCAGGCAGGTCATCCACCCCAACTGCAGGGGATAGCTGTACTTGTATTATTCAACAATAATGTAAGGTTGTGGGGCAGACCTTACAGATCAGTCCCAATCTACCCACTCTGAAAAAAGCCCAATCAAGTTTCATTCAGATTCATTGTTCGCAAACTCATTCTTTTCCTCAGACTATAAGGAAAAAAAATCATATTCTAGCATTCCTAGTTTTAGTTACCTTCCCTTTTATTTTCCCTCATGCCCTGTGACCGAGAAGCCAAGCAGATGATGTGTTTCTAGCCCTCAGCCAATATCACCCTTGTTCCAGCCACCAGGGAGTCACCAACTTCCTCTCCCTTTCCGTGGAAGAACGGTCAATCTCTGCTCTTCACGTCTCCCTGGTGGCCTGGCTGATAACAGGAACTTTCCACGTGTGTACTCATGGGACCGACCAGCCTATAGATCAGCAGGAACTTGCAACACCTGCCCATCTCTTGATTTCCTTTAGATAAGTAACAGCAGTATACTCGTATTTACCAACACAGACTGCTTGGGCAGAACAACCTGTTTCTGTGTTGTAATTTTTATGTAATTCTATTGATAGGATAGGGATATGGGAACAGAGCAGTACACGTGGGATTTGGACTTCTGCTCGGGTGGAGCAACATGGACTGGTTGGGCCAAACAGCCTGATATACTTTCTATGTAATTCTATTTGGTAGCTTTTTGTCACGCCCAAATGCCCCAAAGTACTTCACACAATTCATTTTGTTTGATGTGCAGTAAGTGTTGGTATGTAAGCAAACACAGCAGCCATTTTGTGTCAGCAATGTCCCACAAAGAGCAATGTGGTGAATGACCAGTTAATGATTTTTGTTGGTGGTGTTGTTTGGGGGACGAATACTGGCCAGGAGACCTCCCTGCTCTTCTTCTAACATTGCAATGAGATCTTTAACATAAATCTGAACCATGCCAATGAGACTTCATTTTAATGTTTGACCACTTGAATAGCTCCTCCGACAATGCAGTACTCTCTCAGTGCTGCACTAAAGTGTTCATCTAGATTATGAGCTCAAGATAATGAAGCAGTCCATGCCCGCATGCAACAAGTCCTGGACAACGTTCAGGCTTAGGCTGATAAGTGGCAGGTAATATTCGTGCCACACAAGGGCCAGGCAATGACTATCTCCAACAAGCGAGAGAGTCTAACCTACAGCCCTTGACATTCAACGACATTACCATCGCCGAATCCCCCACCATCAACATTCTGGGGGGTCATCATTGACCAGAAACTTAACTGGACCAGCCACATAAATACTGTGGCAACAAGAGCTGGTCAGAGGCTAGGTATTCTGCGGCGAGTGTCTCACCTCCTGACTTCCCAAATCCTTTCCACCATCTACAAGGCACAGGTAAGGAGTGTGATGGAATACTCTCCACTTGCCTGGATAAGTGCAGCTGCAACAGCACTCAGGAAGCTCGACACCATCCAAGACAAAGCAGCCCGCTTAATTTTCACCCCATCCACTACCTTAAACATTCACTCCCTCCACCACCGGCACACCGTGGCTGCAGTGTGTACCATCTACAAGATGCACTGCAGCAACTCACCGAGGCTTCTTCGGCAGCACCTCCCAAACCTGCGACCTCTTCCACCTAGAAAGACAAGGGCAGCAGGCGCATGGGAACACCACCACCTCCAAGTTCCCCTCCAAGTCACACGCCATCCTGACTTAGAAATATATTGCCATTCTTTCATTGTCGCTGGGTCAAAATCCTGGAACTCCCTCGCTAACAACACTGTGGGAGTACCTTCACCACACGGACTGCAGCGTTTCAAGAAGGTGGCTCACCACCACCTTCTCAAGGGCAATTAGGGATAGGCAATAAATGCTGGCCTTGCCAGTGAAGCCCACATCTCGTAAACAAATAAAAAAAAAAGATATATAGAGTTTGAATTCACAACCTCCAGATCCGGAAGCAAGAGTGCTACCAGCCAAGTCAAACAGGCACTGACTATTGCAAAGAAGAATGAAAGAATTGTACCTGATCCAAAAAAGGCTTATCAATTCGTGGTGGTCTTGTAGCTAATGAAAACAAAACTGCAGCCTGGGGCTCAATTATTTCTTGCATTAAAGGGTTACTGCAAGTCTTAATCCATGATGCACAGATGGTGCAAAATGTACTGAGAGACAATAGGTGCAGAGACAGGCAGTGACTGTAAAGATTGCTTTTTACACGCCGAGCCGGACGATCCTTTACACGCCGCGACAGGCGATCCTTTACACGCCGAGCCAGGCGATCCTTTACACGCTGAGCCGGGCGATCCTTTACACGCTGAGCCGGGCGATCCTTTACACGCTGATTCGGGCGATCCTTTACACGCTGAGCCGGGGGATCCTTTACACACCGAGCCAGGGGATCCTTCACACACCGAGCCAAGGGATCCTTTACACGCCGAGCCAGGTGATCTTTACATGCTGAACCAGGCGATCCTTTACATGCCGAGCCAGGTGATCCTTTACACACCGAGCCAGGGGATCCTTTACACGGCGCGACAGGCGATCCTTTACACGCCGCAACAGGCGATCCTTTACACGCCGCAACAGGCGATCCTTTACACACCGAGCCAGGCGATCCTTTACACTCCGAGCCAGGCGATCCTTTACACGCTGAGCCAGGCGATCCTTTACATGCCGCGACAGGTGACCCTCTTAACTGAAGCACACTTATATGATAATCTTCCCCTTCATCCTTAATGGGATGTCTTTCTTGACATTTCCACCGTTCCTTCATATTCCACGCAATATTCAATCATCTTTATTTGCACTTATCCTCACAAACCTAAATCACACTCATTACCAGAATTCATCCAGCTCTTTTCAAAAGCTCTTTAACAGAAGAACATTATCTGCTGCAGCAGGAGCTTCCTTCTTTCCAATGTTCCGTGAGAAGAACAGAAATGTCTTTGCTGAAACATGTTCATTTTATTCTCATATTCTATTCTGCGCTCACAGCTCAAGTTAGATAACCTGCTCGCTGCCCGGAACACAGCACAGTCGTTATACAGGGCCATAAACGGCCACCTCCATTCGCTGGGCTGGTCCCAAAGGTCACTTCTTATCCCACTTTACTTCAGATAGCCTTCAACAGCCCTGTCTGCCAAACATTATTCATCGGCCTCTTAAAATTTATAATATCCTCCACATCCACCACCTCCAGGGGTCGGCTACTCCACAGGTTTGTCACCTTCTGCGTTAAGAAGTTATACCGTAACTGTATCGTCACCTATTCTCTTCAGCTGTCCTACATCATTGGCCTGTTTTCACTTGGGAAATTCGATGGTAACAGGGCAGTAGGAGGCTTGAAATGGGGCTGTTAACCTTACCATCCTGTTAACCGCGACAAATGACCTGCTGTAACTTTCAGAGGCCTTAAACAAGTAGTAGGCCTCGATCCCATGCAAATAGGGGTCCTAATGACATTGTTAGGACCCCAATTGCAATTTTAGGGGGGACATGGGAGGAGCTTGTGACATGAATACTTTGCCCACGTGTGCTGGCGTTCCGACTGGGAAATGGGCACAAATAGTTTCAAAACTGATCTTTTGTGGAGCTGGATGGAGCCGGAGTCGTCTTCCTGGCTTCACAAAAATCCTGCGGGCCACTGCACGCCTGCCTGGCCTCGCCCTGCCTTGGCACTGTATCCCGTCCCCCCTAGCAACCCCCACCTCCCTCCAAACACCTACCTGAGGCTGGGTACTCCCACTTCAGTTGTGGGTTGAAGTCACACTCCAGAGACATGAGCGCAAAATCTAGGCTGACACTCCAGCGCAGTACTGAGGGAGTGCTGCACTGTCAGAGATGTGGTCTTTTGGACGAGACGTTAAACCGAGCCCCTGTCTGCCTTCTCAGGTAGACATAAAAGATCCCATGGCACTATTTCAAAGAAGAGTAGGGGAGTTCTCCCCAGTGTCCTGGCCAATGCTTATCCCTCAACCAACATCACTAAAAAAATTAGATTATCTGGTCATTATCACGTTGCTGTCTGTGGGAGCTTGCTGTGCACAAATTGGCTGCTGCGTTTCCTACATTCCAACAGTAACTGCTCTTCAAAAGTACGTCATTGATTGTAAAGCGCTTTGGGATGTCCTGAGTGTTGTATCCGTGTGTTAATGGAGACACGGAATGCAGGAGTTGGTTTAACAGGTGTTTACTGAACAAAGTCTGGAGGTGAACTAAAAGATACAAGACACTATACAGGCTTATATAGCCCGAGTGGCCACTACCGGCATTACAGTACACAGGGGCTCTTAAAGGTACATACACCACAATTCCTCCCCTTTTAGACAACCAGTACATAACATTTTAAGTAATCATTAATTAACATGTTTACAAGAACAATAATCTACACATTTGCTGCAGTTAATCAATTATAAGTCAGTCTCTCTGGAGGCTTCCTGACTCGGTCCGGATAACGCCTCGGTGGTGTAGTAGTTTTCGGTGGTGTAGTAGGTTCTTTTGGCAAGGTCGATTCGGCTTGAATGCCAGTGTCGAGTTCATCTGGTTCCAGTATCACCGGATTGGAGGTAGATACTATGGGTATCTCTGCTTCATCATTAGGCGTATAGAGTTGTGGTGTAGGTTGTCCCTTTTCGGATGACTCTATGATCTGGTCAGCATGGCGCCTTATTATGCTTTCTCCAATGTCCACGGTATACATCAGCGGTCCTAGTCGTGTGCAAATAGTTCCAGGCTGCCATTTCTCGGTACGGTAGTCCCGGGCCAAAACTTGTTGACCTATCTGGAAGGTTCAAGTTGGCCTTTCATTCATGCCTTGAAATTGCCGGTTCTCTACGTCCCTCCTGATGTTTGGCTTAATCAAATCCAGCTGGCATCTTAGTCTTCTATTGAAAAACATCATGGCGGGAGTTTGGTTTGTAACCACATGTGTTGCATTCCTGTATGCAAACAAGAAGTTATCTACCTTATGTTGTAGATTTATATCTTCATTACCCATGGCCTTTACGGCCTTCTTGAAGGTCTGGACAAACCTTTCAGCTAATCCATTGGTGGCGGGATGGTATGGGGCGGACGTGTAGTGCTTAACCCCATTGTTTTTTAAGAACTTCCTGAATTCTTCGGAAACAAATTGCGGTCCATTATCAGAACAGATCTGTTCAGGCAGCCCATTCCTGGCAAATATGGACCTTAATACTGTGATGGTTTTTTCCGTGGTGGTGGAGGACATCTTTATTACCTCCAGCCACTTGGAGTGTGCATCAACTGCGATTAAGAACATTGAGTCCAAAAATGGACCAGCAAAGTCGATGTGTACCCTTTGCCATGGAGATGAGGGCCACTCCCATGGCTGTAGAGGGGCTTGTGGTGGGGTGTTTTGGACCTTTAGGCATCCTAGACAGCTCTTGGTCATTTCTTCGATGTCTCCATCGATACCTGGCCACCACACAAACGCTCTGGCTAGGTTCTTCATTTTCACTCCACCCAGATGCCCCTCGTGAAGCTCCTTTAGCAATTTATCCTGGAGTTTGGGTGGAATCACCACTCTGGATCCACACATCAAGGTTCCTCGGCACACTGACAGCTGTTCTCTTCTTTGCGAGAATGCTGGCAACAGTGGTTCGCCATGTGCTGGCCATCCCTTCACCGTTAAATCGTAGACTCGTGAGAGAGTCGGGTCATTTCTCGTTTCCTTTTCAATGGTAGAATTTGTTACTGGTAGACATTCCACTATGGTTGAGTGGAACATCTCCACTGGGTCCACTGTAGGTGCCTCTTCTGCCGTTGGCAACGGTAGGCGCGATAAACCGTCATCATTCCCATGCTGTTTTGATCCTTTGTATTCTATGTCATATTGGTGTGCCCCTAGGAAAAGGGACCACCTCTGTAGCCTTTGCGCTGTCATAATGGGAACGCCCTTTTTAGGGTTGAATATGGAGACGAGGGGTTGATGGTCAGTCAACAAGGTAAATTTTTGTCCGTGTAGGTAATGGTTGAATTTCTTCACCCCCCACACCAGGCTGAGTGCCTCCCTGTCGATCTGGGCATAGTTACGCTCAGCTGAGTTCAATGAGCGTGACGCAAAAGCTATCGGCCGCTCCGAGCCATCAGGGAATCTATGCGATAATACCGCTCCTACGCCGTAAGGGGATGCATCGCACGCCAGTCTGATTGGCAGTGATGGGTTGTAATGAGCCAACACTTCCTTGGACGTGATCAAGCCTTTGCATTTATGGAAGGCACGTTTACAGTCTTCGCTCCATTTCCAAATTACTCCCGTTGTAGCAGTGCGTTAAGAGGGTGCAGAACAGTTGACAAGTTCGGTAAAAATTTATGATAGTAATTTATTAATCCCAGGAACGACCTTAATTGTGAAACATTTTCAGGTGGTGGGGCTTTTATGACCGCTTCAATTTTTTCAGGTGACTTATGCAACCCTTCTTCGTTAATTATATGGCCACAATATGATATTTGTTTCTGGAAAAATTCGCACTTGGGGCGATTTGCTCGTAGGCCCCGTTCTCTCAGCCTAGTGAGCACCTGCTCCAAATTGGCAAGGTGCTCGTTGTTGTTTTCTCCTGTTACAAGGATGTCGTCTAGGTAACACTGAGTCCCCGGAATCCCTTGCAGGACTTGCTCCATAGCTCTTTGCCAGGTAGCTGGAGCTGATGCTACTCCGAAAACCAGTCGATTGTACTGGTACAGGCCTTTGTGTGTGTTTATCGTGAGATACTTTTTAGAGGCCTCCTCAACCTCCATCTGTAGATATGCGTGTGCCAAGTCAATTTTGGTGAAACGTTTCCCTCCGGATAGTGAGGCGAAAATATCTTCTATCCTCGGAAGAGGATACTGTACCGTGTGAAGGACCGGGTTTCCAGTCACCTTGAAGTCCCCACAGATGCAAATTTTTCTATGTTCTTCAGATTTATCATTATTCAACGTTTTCTTCATGACCGGGACGATGGGTGTTGTCCACTCGCTCCAATCTATCTTGGATAACACGCCTGCCTTTTCCAAATTCTCCAGCTCTGCCTTGACTGCTGGACGAATTGCGTATGGCACCGGCCTTGCCTTAAAAAACTTGGGAATTGCCGCATCTTCCACTTTTATTGAGGAGGTGACGCCTTTCAATGTTCCTAGTTCCTGTTGAAACACTTCTTTGGCGTTGGCCAAGATGTCTTTTAATCGTTCAGGTATGACGTCATCATCATTTTTTTTCTTACTGGTCACCGTCAGTGCCTGAATGGAGTGCCAGTCTAAACGTATCTTCCTGATCCATTCACGTCCCAACAGCGGTGGACCACCATCTTGCAGAACGTATAAATACAACTTCTGTATTTCCTTGCCGTTGTATACAACAGGCACCCTTATTTTCCCTCTGGGGTATACTTTCTGCCCCGTATATGTCTTCAAGATAATGGATGTGTCTTTCAAAGGTATATGCGGAAATAGCCGCTCGTAATCCCGTCGACTTATGATGGTCAGAGATGATCCTGTATCTAGCTCCATTTTAACTGGGGACCCCGCTATCGTGAGGGTAACCCAAATGGTCTGGTAATCTTCTTTGGCAATTAAATTATGTAATTTGAGACAGCTTAGTCTCTTGTTTCCGGAGTCGCTATCACTCTTCTGGTCTTCGGAGCTACTGTCCGTCATCATTTGTACCTTTCTGTACTTTTCCTTATTGATTTTTTTTCTGTCAGTGGATTTTTTTTTTCCAGATCGGCATACACGTGCAATGTGCCCCATCTTTCCGCATTGCCTGCATGCTTTGTCCTTGAACCAGCAGTCCCTCTGGTCATGGGTGGATCTGCCGCAGCGATAACATCTCTCGAAACCCCGTGTCATTTCATGGATGCCGAAGTCCTGTGGCTTTTGCTGTATCTCTGCAGCTCCTCTTGCTGCTGCTTCGTATGATACAGCCACACTGAAAGCCTTGTCCAGTGTCAAATCTTTCTCAGAAAGTAGCCTTTTCTGTGTTCCTTCACTTAGGAGACCGCAGACGAATTTGTCTCGTAGAGAATCTGCCAGTCCTGCCCCGAATTGGCAGTGCTTTGACAGCTTTCTTAATTCGGTGAGGTAATCAGCGTTACTTTCATTCTTGTGCTGATTCCTCCTGAAGAATTTGAATCGTTCCGCTATCAGCAGCGGTGTTGGGTTTAAGTGCTCCTGTAGGGTATCAACAATCTCCTTAAAATTCTTGTCCATCAGTTTGGCTGGAGTGATTAAGTTTCGTAACAGCCCGTATGTCCTTGCGCCCATTAGATTTAGAAGTACCGATGCCTTTATTATCATCCTCTACTTCATTCGCTGTGCAATATACCTCCACTCTTTCCACATATGTGGTCCAATCCTCTATATCACTATCGAAAGCAGTAATATTGCCAGTCTTAGGCATCCTGAAAAAAAAATGGCGCCTCCCGCGCTTTCCTTTCTTCCCTGCTGAGAAAAAATGGCGCCTCCCGCGCTTTCCCGCCACTGCCGCTGCTGACAACACTGTTCTCCACGGTTTTTATTTACACAGATATTTTTAATAGTTGGAGACTCGTTCCCGCCGGACTCTGGGACTTTTCCCTCCCTCTGCTTGGTCCAAACGCCGACCTGCTTTGCAGCGCCGGCCGTCTCCCGAGTGCTCCACCCTCCGTCTCTGTTTGCCTCCGCCTTCGCTGCTCGGCCCCGCTGCAGAGCCAGCCGATCAAGCCCCAGCCCACCGCCCAGGAAGGATTATTGCAGTACCTGCCACCAGCCCGGCTAGCTGGTGAAACCACAGTTTTGTGTTTTTTTCTTCGACCTTCGTCTGAGGAATCGATCTCCTTGAGGTGCTGCCGAATTGCAGGTATGTCCGTTTCCAACTCGTCACCACTGTTGTATCCGTGTGTTAATGGAGACACGGAATGCAGGAGTTGGTTTAACAGGTGTTTACTGAACAAAGTCTGGAGGTGAACTAAAAGATACAAGACACTATACAGGCTTATATAGCCCGAGTGGCCACTACCGGCATTACAGTACACAGGGGCTCTTAAAGGTACATACACCACACTGAGGTCATTATAGGCGCTATATAAATGCAAGTCTTTCTTTTATTAAATATCAGTCTATGGTCGTAAATACTTCAATAAGATCACCTGTAAGCTTTCTTTTTACCAATGTAAATGTACCTAGTGCCTGTAGTCTATCCACAGAGCTCAGATGCCAAATACCATTTATCGACTTAGCAACTGCAATGAGTCTTTTGCTTAGTGGTAGCATTCCTGCCTCTGAGTCTTAAGGTACAGGGTTCAAACCCCACTCCAGACAGTCCTGGTGAGTGGAGACTGGAGCTCTGAATTCTGGGTTGCTGTCCAGTGAGATACTCATGTCCAGTCCATATTGGGTACCAGTCCCCCCACCTCATTGTATGGGTTGTGGGAGCCCATAAAGTCACCATATAGGAGCCACCCTCTCAGCTGGTATAAAGGTGGTTACGGCCATGGAAGGAGTGTACACGTTGCGGCCTGTCAGACTGTTGATCAACCTGCGAATCCTTCTGCCACTCTATCAAGGGAAGAGTGTGAAGATATGACAACGACAACTTATTAGCCTTGGCATTAGATAACATCCAACATTATCCATTCCTCTCACTGTTTAAAAGCTTGAATTGTGTTTCCTATAATAAAAGATCTTTGAAACAAAATGCTGGAAACAACCAGTCGGGCAGTATCTGTGGGGGGAACAGAGGGAGATATGGTGTGGTCCTTTATGAAAACCGTTTTGACCCTTGCATTATAACCTGCGCCCATTGATGCCCCTCTCGGTGGCAAGCCCTGGAGGTTACTCGTTTAAATGAATAGAAGGATTACACATGAGAAGAGTGCAACATAAAAAAGCCTTCCAACTGGCATCTTTGAAAATGCACAAACGCCCTACGAACAGTTCACGTGAAAATCAATCTGTTATATATCATATATAAATGACTCAGGATTTATTGAATGTTGCCCATTGCATATGTGGAGGTTGAAATTCTGGTCAGCATTATTTTCAAAATAAACAAGGTAACAGTTTTATTAAAATAGCACATAGTGGTTGGGAAGGGGGGCTGGAATTTTGATTTTCGATGATAGTGTAAAACAGGGATAACAGCTCGACCACCCGTTAAACACCTCCGCTGATTTATATTCTGTTAAAGTCAAACTGATATTGTACGGTTTACACTATCTTCTGAAGTCAGGATTACCACCAAGAATTTGATGGGAGTTGTAACCAGAGCACTAAGAATACTTTCGAACCAAATTCAAATCATCCTGAGTCCACCTAAGTCCCAAGAACACGCTTGCCTTTTATAAGAAAGAATCTTTTTATACAGCCTTGGGATGTCCCAAATCGCTTCACAGCCAATGAACTGCTTTGGAAGTGTAGCCACTGTATTTTTTTTTTGGTCGAAAAACTCGGCAACCAATTTGCACACAGCAAGGTCCCACAAAACAGCAACCAGATGAATGGCCTGTGCTAAATTCCTGGAACAGCCTGCTGCAGAAAGTGCTGGAACATCACCATTTTAGTCACTGAGGACGGTTTATATTCAGGCTGGTGCCATATACTGTTTTAATGAGGTTTTTGTTAAGCATTGTGCAAGCTCCCCCAATGCGGTACCAAGCCACCTCGAGCAGGAAGGTACCCAGTTTGATTCCTGGTCTGTGCTGTATTAGCTTTCAGCTAGGGCAGCAGTAAGGGATGCTACGTTAAAGGTGCTGTATAAATACAAGTTGTTGTTGCTGCTGTTTTGTGTGTGTATACACATGTGAATGTTGTGACGAAAGGATTAGGCCCTTCGTGATTGAATAGCTTGTCAGCACTCACTGTCTAAGTGCACACGTGAAGAATGCCATGTTGGATGAGGTACCAGAGCATGGTGGTACCCCAGCAAGACCAAACGGACTGCAGTGGTTCAAGAAGGCAGCTCACCACCACCTTCGAGGGCTATTAGGGATGGGCAATAAATGCTGACTTTGCCAGCGACGCCCACATCCCATAAACAAATACAAAAAAGTCAGAGCCTTCCGAAGAGGAGAGGAAAAGATGTTAAGTGGGGTTTGGCATCTGTGTTGTAAGGAAAGATCACAGGTATTCGGGTTATTTGTATTGAAAAAAAGGTGGCTTAGAGGTATTTATGGAAGAGCTGGGATTGTTCTCCTTAGAGCAGAGGAGGTTAAAGGGAAATTTAATAGTGTTCAAAATCATCAAGGGTTTTGATAGTGTAGATAAGGAGAAACTGTTTCCAGTGGCAGGAGGGTCAGTAACCAGAGGACACACATTTAAGGTGATTGGCAAAAGAACCAGGCAGGAGACGAGGAGGATTTTTTTTTACACAGCGAGTTATGATCTGAAAGGCACTGCCTGAAAGGGTGGCGGAAGCAGATTCAATAGTAACTTTCAAAAGGGAATTAGACAAATACTTGAAAAGGAAACATTTGCAGGGCTATGGGGAATGAGCAGGGGAGTAGGACTAATTGTATAGCTCTTTCAAAGAACCGGCACAGGCACGATGGGCCGAATGGCCTCCTTCTGTGCTGTAAAATTCTATGATTCTATAAAAGGGACAGAACTAGATCTCAGAGTGATGTTCAATATTAACACAAGCTCTAGGACACGCAGACAAAGATTCAAACTGAGTTGAGAAAAGGTGAATGTATGGCTAAGGTATAAGCACTTCACACAGTGGGCGGTAAACTTGGTTATATCATTGCATCGCCAGCGGCCCCATTTACCTTCTCTAAACAAACGCAGTGTCTCGCAAGACCTCAACATGGAGACAACATGCACCTTGCAGACTAAATAAAACTGAAACTGTACACCTTAAACCTAAATGGAAAGGAACGGTTTAATTAACTTATACTGCTAGCCTGTCTTGCCTTACCACTGACTGCCGCAATATGAGCAGCCCCCTGCTTTCTTCAGGCCTGCCTGGCTTAAGTGATGCATGATGGATTCATTACAAGAAGGTAACCTTAAGACAGCCATTTGTCCGATTAAGGTGTCCCTGGGCTGCACTGATCACCAATAGTCCGCAGACATAACTGAGTACAGAGACATACGTTGCCTGGACAATGACCACTGCTTTGACACACTAATCAAAATTCCCTAAACTGAATTGGCGATTCACTCTCCCTCTGTGATACAGCTCCTTGCAGTGGAGTCTGGCAATTAATAGAATCATAGAATCACAGAATAGTACAGCACAGGAGGCCGCCATTTGGCCCATCGAGACTGCACTGGAATTAGCTAATTAATACCGCACCTCTGCTTTACACTTGGGTCACGAGAATCAACCGTAGCATTCTTGGGCTGGGAGTAGAGGGGAGGTGGGGGGAGGGGGAATATTGGGCTCACATTTCCCGCTCCTGATTACTATCCATGGATCTCTGCTGGCAAGTCCAAGTGTGGACACCAGGTGCGTTTGGATGTGATGTCTTACACAGTAAAACAGCCCATCATCCCTTACCCTCTGAGTTGGTGAGGTACCTGGTGGATTCCTACACCCACACCCAATCGCTGTCAGTGTGGCTGGCCAATTAAAGGGGCAATGCACCTTCCCCCTTTCCTCCCGATCTTGCCCAAAGGCATTGCCCCTTTAATTGGCATTCCACAGCTCGGATCTGAAGACTGGGGCAGTCGGCAGCCTAGTTAACAGAAGCTCCAACGAAAGCTTCCTACTTGAAGGGCCGACGGCTGGAGCTTTGATCAGGGGGAGGGGGGAGAGAGGGGAGGGGGAGAGGGGGAGGAGAGGGGGAGGAAGGGGGAGGGGGAGGGAGGGGAGAGGGGAGGAGAGGGGGAGGGGGAGAGAGGGAGAGAGGGAGGGAGAGGGGGAGGGGGGAGAGGGGAGGGGGGAGAGGGGAGGGGGGAGAGGGGAGGGGGAGAGA
Organism: Somniosus microcephalus; assembly: GCF_052327205.1. Classification (NCBI taxonomy): domain Eukaryota; kingdom Metazoa; phylum Chordata; class Chondrichthyes; order Squaliformes; family Somniosidae; genus Somniosus; species Somniosus microcephalus. Next base: position 58,771,713 of record NC_141005.1, read on the forward strand.
GGGAGGGGGAGAGAGGGAGGGGGAGAGAGGGAGGGGGAGAGAGGGAGGGGGAGAGAGGGAGAGGGGGAGGGGGAGAGAGGGAGAGGGGGAGGGAGGGGGAGAGAGGGAGAGGGGGAGGGGGAGAGAGGGAGAGAGAGGGAGAGGGGGAGGGAGGGGGAGAGAGGGGGAGGTGGGAGAGAGGGGGAAGATGGGAGAGAGGGGGAGGGAGGGGGAGGGGGAGAGAGGTAGGGGGAGAGAGGGGGAGAGGGTGAGAGAGGGTGAGAGAGGGTGAGAGAGGGTGAGAGAGGGTGAGAGAGGGTGAGAGAGGGTGAGGGGGGAGAGAGGGTGAGGGAGAGGGGGAGAGAGGGGGAGGGGGAGAGAGGGGGAGGTGGGGAGAGGGGGCGGGGGAGAGAGGGGGAGGGGGAGAGAGGGTGAGGGAGGGTGAGGTGGGAGAGAGGGGGAGGGTGGGAGAGAGGGGGAGAGGGAGAGAGGGGGAGGGGAGAGAGGGGAGGGGGAGGGGAGGGGGGAGAAGGGGGGAGACAGTGGGAGGGGATAGATAGGGGCAGGGGGAGAGAGGGGGCAGGGGGGAGAGAGGGGGGAGGGGGGAGGGAGGGGGAGAGAGGGAGGGGAGAGAAGGGGAAGGGGGACGGGAGAGAAGGGGGAGGGGGAGCGGGGAGAGAGGTGGGGGTAGAGAGGGGCAGGGGGGAGAGAGGGGGAGGGGGGAGAGAGGGGCAGGAGAGGGGGGGAGAAGGGGGAGAGAGGGGGCGGGGGGAGAGAGAGGGAGGGGAGAGAAAGAGGGAGGGGGGAGAGAGGGGGGAGTGGGAGAGAGGGGAGGGGGAGAGAGGGGAGGGGGAGAGAGGGGAGGGGGAGAGAGGGGAGGGGGAGAGAGGGGAGGGGGAGAGAGGGGAGGGGGAGAGGAGGGAGGGGGAGAGGAGGGAGGGGGGGAGAGGGGAGGGGGAGAGGAGGGAGGGGGAGAGGAGGGAGGGAGGAGAGGAGGGAGGAGGGAAGAGAGGAGGGGGGCGAGGGAGAAAGGGGGGAAGAAAGGGGGGAGAGGAGGGAGGGAAGGGGAGAGGAGGGAGGGGGAGGAGAGGAGGGAGCATGGGTGGGAGAGGTGAAGAGGAGGGAGGGAGTGGAGGGAGGGAGAGGAGGGAGAGAGAGAGAGGAGGGAGGGAGAGGAGGGAGAGAGAGGGAGGATGGGGAGGGAGGAGGGGGAGGGGAGAAGGGAGGGGGATGGGGAGAGGAAGGAGGAGGGAGAGGAGGCCGGCAGGGGGAGAGGACGGAGGTGGGGGGGAGAGGAGGGAGGGAGGAGGAAGGTGGGGGAGAAGAGGGAGGAGAGATGGGGTAGAGATGGGGGGAGAGGAGGGGGGGAGGGGGAGAAGAGGGAGGGGGAGTGGAGGGAGGGGGGAGAGAGGGAGGGGAGAGAGGGGGAGGGGGACGGGGAGAGAAGGGGGAGGGGGGAGCGAGGAGGGGGGAGAGAGGTGGGGGGTAGAGGGGCAGGGGGGAGAGAGGGGGAGGGGGGAGAGAGGGGGAGGGGGGAGAGAGGGGGAGAGAGGGGGAGAGAGGGGCAGGAGAGGGGGGGAGAAGGGGGAGAGAGGGGGCGGGGGGAGAGAGAGGGAGGGGGGAGAAAGAGGGAGGGGGGAGAGAGGGGGGAGTGGGAGAGAGGGGAGGGGGGAGGGGAGAGGAGGGAGGGGGAGAGGAGGGAGGGGGAGAGGAGGGAGGGAGGAGAGGAGGGAGGAGGGAAGAGAGGAGGGGGAGAGGAGGGGGGAGAGGGAGAAAGGGGGGGAAGAAAGGGGGGAGAGGAGGGAGGGAAGGGGAGAGGAGGGAGGGGGAGGAGAGGAGGGAGCATGGGTGGGAGAGGTGAAGAGGAGGGAGGGAGGGAGTGGAGGGAGGAGAGGAGGGAGAGAGAGGAGGGAGAGAGAGGAGGGAGGGAGAGGAGGGAGGGAGAGGAGGGAGGGAGAGGAGGGAGGGGGATGGAGGGAGGGAGGATGGGGAGGGAGGAGGGGAGAAGGGAGGGGGATGGGGAGAGGAAGGAGGGAGAGGAGGCCGGCAGGGGGGAGAGGACGGAGGTGGGGGGGAGAGGAGGGAGGGAGGAGGAAGGGTGGGGGAGAAGAGGGAGGAGAGATGGGGTAGAGATGGGGGGAGAGGAGGGGGGAGAGATGGGGGGGAGAGATGGGGGGAGAGATGGGGGGAGAGATGGGGGGAGAGATGGGGGGAGAGATGGGGGGAGAGATGGGGGGGAGAGTGGGGAGAGGAGGGGGGAGAGGAGGGGGAGAGGAGGGGAATAAAGGAGGGGGAGGGGGGGAGGAGGGGGGGAGGGGGAGAAGAGGGAGGGGGAGTGGAGGGAGGGGGAGAGGGGGAGGGGGACGGGGGAGGGGGACGCGGGAGGGGGGAGGGGGAGGGGGGAGGGGAGAGGAGGGAGGGGGAGGAGAGGAGGGAGCATGGGTGGGAGAGGTGAAGAGGAGGGAGGGAGGGAGTGGAGGGAGGGAGAGGAGGGAGAGAGAGGAGGGAGAGAGAGGAGGGAGAGAGAGGAGGGAGAGAGAGGAGGGAGAGAGAGGGAGGGAGAGAGAGGAGTGGGAGGGAGAGAGGAGGGAGTGGTGGGGTGGGTGTGGAGGGTGTGGGGATGGGTGGGTGGGTGGTGTGGGTGGGGGTGTGGTGTAGGGAGGGGGGATGGGGTGAGGATGGTGGTGGGAGTGGAAGGTGGGGGGGGGAGAGGAGGGTGGGAGTGGGGAAGGGTGGGGGTGTAGTGGGGTGGTGTGTTGGGGTGTGTGGGGGTGTGGTGGGGGTGTGTGGGGGTGTGGTGGGGGGTGTGTTGGGGGGTGTGTGGGGGGTGTGGTGGGTTTTTGGTGGGGGTGGGGGGGTGGTGGGGGTGGGGTGTTGTGGGTGGGGGTGTGGGTGGGTGGGGGGTGGGTGGGGGTGTGGGGGTGGGGGGGTGGGGGTGGGGGGGTGGGGTGGGGGGTGTGGGGGGTGTGGGGGGTGGGGGTGGGGTGGGGGTTGGGGGGTGGGGGGTGGGGGTGGTGGGGGTGGGGGTGGGGGGTGGGGGTGGGGGGTGGGTGATGGGGGGGGTGGGGTTGTGGTGGTGGGTGTGGGTGGGTGGGTGGGTGGTGTGGGGTGGTGTGGTGGGTGTGTGTGGTGGTGTGGGGGTGTGGTGGTGTTGGTGGGTGTGGTGGGGTGGTGGGTGTGGTGGTGTTGTGGTGGGTGGTGTGTGGTGTGGTGTGTGGGTGTGGGTGTGGTGGGGTGTGTGGGGGTGGGGTGGTGGTGTGGGTGGGGTGGGGTTGGGTGGGGTGTGTGTGGGGGGGGTGTGTGGTGGGGGTGGTGGTGGGGGGTGTGGGGTTGGTGTTGGTTGGGGGGGTGGGGGTGTTGTGGTGTGGTGGGGGTGGTGTTGGGTGGGGGGTGTTTGGGGGGGGGGGGTTGGGGTGGGTGGGTGTTGGTGGGGGTGGGGTGGTGGTTGTGGGTGGGGTGTGGGGGTGGGTTTGGGGGGTGTGGGGGTTGGGGGTGGGTGGGGTTGGTGGGGGGGTGGGTGGGGTGGGGGGTTGGGGGTTGGGGGTGGTGTTGGTGGGGGGTGTGGGGGGGGGGGGGGGGTGGTGGGGGGGTGTGGTGGGTGTTGGGTGGGGGTGGGGTGGGGGGTTGGGGTGGTTGGGTGGGGTGTGGGGTGGGGGTGTGGGTGGGGGGGGGGTGGGGGTGTGGGGGGTTGGGGGGTTGGGGGGGTGGTGGGTGGGGTTGGGGTTGGGTTGGTGGTGGTGTGGGGGTGGGGTGGGGGGGTGGGGGTGGGTGGGGTGGGGGTGGGGTGGGGGGTTGGGGGGTTGGGGTGGGGGGTTGGTGGGGGTGGTGGGGTTGGGGGGGTGGGGTTGGGGGGGGGGTGGGTTGGTGGGGGGGTGTGTGGTTGGTTGGTGGTGGGGGGTGGTGTGGTGTTTGTGGTGGTTGGTTGGTTGTGGGTGTGGGGTTTTGGGGTGTGTGTGGGTTTGTTGTGTGGTGGGTTGGGTGGTTGTTGTTGATGAGATAGAGAAAGATGAAGAAGAGATTGAGGTGAAGATAGGAGAAGAGGAGAAGAGAATGAAGATGGAGAAGAGAGAGAAGAGAGAAAGGAAGAAAGAAGTGAGAAGAAGAAAGAAGAGAGAAAGAGGAAAGAAGAGGAGAGGAAGAAAGGAAAGAAGAGAAAAGAAGAGAGAGAGAGGAGAAAAGAAGAGAAGAAGAAGAGAGAGAAAGGAGAAAGATAGAGAGGAATGAAGAAGGGAAAGAAAGAAGGGAAGAGAAAGAAGGGAAGAGAAGAGAGAGAGAGGGAAAGAGAAGA